>NW_021636124.1:0-74219 GCF_004799145.2 Neltuma alba | reverse complement strand
TATATTCTTCAAGGACTAAATTTTTATTTCTTGGTATGTGATAAAAATTAGTTAGCTTTTTATATTGTGGACAGGAGGGGTTTTGGTTTGATCTTTTTGCAACCTGAATTGTTTAGCGTCTGTTTTGTTTATTTTTTTTAAAAAAATCTTGCATGTTATTTGATAATATAAGAATAACTTTTTTTTATCCTTATCATTATGAAAAAGGAGAATCCCATAAAAAGAAGACTAAGATTACTAAATCCAAATAACGAATTTTTACAAAAATATATTGTTATTTGTAAGTTCAGTATTGTCAAAATTTATTAAAGTATCGTTACAAAACCTAATTTAAAATTTAATAATTCAACCTTTTTTTTATGAGATTCTCCTTTATATAAATTACTCTTTTCTTCTGGGAACACAACAAATTTCAAAGTAGAAGAAGGAAAAAGAAGAAAAGAAGGGGAAAGAATGTGATAAACGAGTCACTTCAACGGCTAATAACCTCCATTAACGGCTGTATTGCGGAAAGACCCACCAAGTTTGACCCGGTTTTCCGCTTCAATTATATAAGATTAAGATGCATGTGGATTCGAATTTCTTCCGAAAGCGACTATGAATCCGCTCTCATGTCTTCATACGCCCATTTTTCTTTTCCTTTCTATATTTATATTACCACGCAAGCAAAGCAGGCCCCATACCCATGTGCCTATAACCCTACCGCCTACTAGCTAGGTAACATTAATTTCCTAATTTTTATTGTAGAATACTACTCGTAATTAGGAAATGTTAGTTCACATCATATATGTAAATAAAGTTTTAAATTTCTATTAAAAAAAGTATTCATGTTTAGTATCAATAGTGCCTCAAATATGACTGACTTAATTAAAAAATTACGTGTTTAAATAATTTTTTAAAAATCACATTCATTACAAAAAATTACCAAAATTTTTTATTACAGGTAGAATTAGCAATAGACAATTACTCCGTTGTTAAATGAAACTTTTTTTGTTACTGAATTAGTGATAATTAGTCACGAAATTCTATTCCGTTGCTAAATGAAAATCCAATCAATAATCACAGGTTTTTTATTGTCAAAATAGTTAACTAGAATTAAAAAGATGAATTAATTATTAAATTTGTTCTAAAACTAAAAAAAATCATCTTTATTCCTATTTAATAATATAATAATGTTCCATCATGTTTCAGTCTTTTTCTAATAAATTAAAACAGGAGTAATATTGAAAAAAATTAATAAATACCCCACCGCATAAGACCCCTTAAACGCCCAAAGGATGCATATATAATTACGATACATGGGAATTGGAATGTCTTTTTCTATGCCTCATCTCTACTTTTGTTGTTACTATCAAAAAAATCTCTACGTTATGTTGCATTTACAAGTCCAAATATTTGCATTTTATAACATCATAGTCCTCCTACTTCCGATCTTAATTATAAAATCTCACTTATAAATTACAAAATAAGTTTTATAATTAGAACTGGAAGTAATATTATGTCAAATAGTCTTCGGCCATATGTTTGATAATCAAATCTTCAGCGTCTACGAAATTTATTTAACTATTTTATTTATTTATATTATCCTGATGCCATATGGCATCCTCTGCTGAAAATACATAACAGTCTTGAACGTGCATGATGTCATTTTTTTGGGGCACAAATTGATATACACTTTACGTGATGCCAAATTAGCCCAATGTGATATCAGTACTCCCCTTTTGTTCTTTTTTATAAGCAACATTAAAATTCATTACCTAGATTAAAATATTAGTTAAAAACAATAAATGTGTAGAAATTAAAAGTTTTTTCTCTAAAATGTCCTTATTTATGAAGGAGAAAGAGTATAATAGAGAGAATGAGAAAATTATTATAATAAAGAAAATATGGAAGAGAGAGGATGTGTGATGGAGAGATGATAATTTGAAAATGAGATAATAAATATATTGAGTATTAAAATAAGTAATTAATGAGGCAAAATAGGAAATTCACCATAAAATTTTAAGATAGCTTGCAAATATTGCTTATATTAGGAACAAGAGGGCGATGGTAGTTGTTGCTTATAAAATGGGACGGAAGGAGTATTTAAAAGTTTAATAATTAAATTAACATTAGCAACTTCCCATTTTATTTTTGAGTAAAATAGTGTGGGTCATATACTTATATGGATCATAAGATAACTATGTACTGCTCACAACGTATTAATTATGCGGTTTCTTACATCTATATTAAAGATTTGAAATACACTCCTCATTGATGGGTGGAGACTGGAGAATGTTAATATCAAATTTATAATGTTCAAAATTAAAATTCAACGTGATATTATTCTTGAGATGAGTTGAAAACCAGGTTAACATTAGTTTTCCCTCTAGCACAAGTATCCTCTTTTAGAGTCAATCATATTTGAGACACTATGAACACCTCTTCTAGTGAAAATTATAACCTTAGTTCATTACGTTATGAAAAACTATCCCCTCCCACTAAATCCAACTATTGTTAATAGGTTAGCTAATGAACTTAATTAAGTGTATTAAATAATTATTGTTAAAACAAGCAATTAATCATCTTAATCAGACAAACTAGTAGGACCTAACCCTATGCACTTGATACGAAGACGGCAACAAAATGACTTATTAATTAACGTCGTTGCGAAACCAACATCAATTGGATGAATTTGGATGAATCAGGATCCTATATATACTTTAAAGTATGAGGTAGAAACAACAATAATAATATGACGAATTCAATATGTTTATATACTACCTTCGTAATCTAGTTTTTAATATAAAAGTTAGTTGAAGATTTAATTTGGTCCTAAATACAAGATTTCAATCCACTTTGTCTCAAATATTTATCCATTTTGTCCCCAAGAAATTCTTATGATGATTACAAATGTTAAAATTTTTTTATCAAGGGATAATTTTAATACACATGATTGTTAGGGATATTTAAGTAAAACGATATCTATTTATTACAAATAACTGACTTAACTAATTTTTTAAATATTTACAAATTAATTGCTTGGTTCTTATATTAAAATCAGAGATAGCATTATAATTTCTTCCAAAGTGAACTATTTTCTTGGATATATTTCATTAATTAACACTCTCTATCAAGGCTTCCTGATAATCAAATTTACAGAGATTAACAAAATTGATTAAGTTAGTTATTCACCACTATTATGTACCAATTATGTATTACTTTCCCTTTCCCTAAATACCCCTCTTTTAGTTAGAGTATTTAATGTGGGAAAAATTTTGAGGAAAAAACTATGAATTAATTAAGATAATATGGAAAAAAATTATTAAATGGAGAAGACAAAATGAATCAATATCAAACAATCAACAAGATAACATGTGGATCAATTGGGAAATAAATAAATATATTTATGTATTGTATACTCGATCTACTTTCTCGTGTGTGTGTCTATATATATATATATATATATATATATATATATATATTACTAAAAGAAACCAATTTACATCCATCAATGAGATCATATAGTTAGGATGGAGAAGTGACAGGTTTCATTAAACTATCCCAATTGAACAATTTAAAAGATAAATGACATGTTTCAACTAGTACTAATCACTTGTTATTAAAATTTTAGGAGAGTTATAATAAGGTCTCAAGAAATAAAAATAATTATTAAAAATTCTTAATAATAATTTAAGTAGCCTATAATGCAAGTTTCAAAGTAAGAAATAACAACTTTTAAGACTTGTTTTGTAATTATTTTTCTTCTTTGGGACCTTACTATAATTTTTTCTAAAACATTTTACTAATTATTTTTTTTGAGAGCTCATAGTAATTCTTTCAAATAAAATATAAGAAAAAATTAGAGTGCATAATATTGCGCACACAGCCATATAAGATAGGGAGGATCACAATAAGTTTTAAAAAAATAATTATTAGTAAGTCCCAATGATAAGTGAGTAGTTATCGTTTATTACTTTAGAACTTATCATTATAGACTACTTTGTCATCACTAGAACCTTTTAGTAATTATATTTTTTTACCGAAGATTTTATAGCAATTCTAATAAATTATGGACGGTCGAGGAGAAACAACGACTGACCAAGAAATGGGCCATATATAATGACATTTGACAAGTTCCTGGTAATAGCCAAAGACAACAAATTAATGCCCCGTGAATCTTCAAGATTGAATTAGATTTTTAATTTTAATTATTTAGTTTATTGTTCCGTAGAATGGTTAGTCACTTCATTAGTTGTTATAATTTCAACAACAGAATTTTGTCTTTTTAATCTGGCGTCCTCTTTCGTTGCTACAATTTAAAGTTGCGGTGGAAGTTGAAATGAACAAATAGATTTAGAAGTGTCACGAAATTAATTAACGGAAATTATATTCAAGAGAGAAGAAATTGAGGAGCTTTATCATTTTACTATGATTCATGTGTGTCTATAACTAAGATTATTTTGAGGTGGCCCCTAGCCTATTGACAAGCACATCCCATCATACGTCTGAATTACATTGTATCCATACCGATAATCTGACGTTCATTTTTCAAAATCAAAGAATTCATGACATATTTGATACATACATGTGAATGTTTATCTACTTAATAATTAACTTGGATTCATGAATGTCATTGAAAGATACTTCTCCGGTCCTTAATATAGTAACTCGTTTAACTTTTATTTTAGCTCTAAATATAAGATCCCAATCTATTTTAGCTCCCATATTTATCCATTTTTTTAAAGATAATCCTTGTAATAATAGTAGTTTTAGCTAATATACTTGATTAGTAAAATATTTTAGGAAAGATAACATCTATTTATCACAAATAATTAACTTAACTAATTTTCTTAATCTACTCAAATTAATCAATTAACTCTTATATTAAGGACCGGAGGTAGTAATAAATTTATGAAAGTCATAATTAAATTTTTGAATCATGAAGGTTGATAAGTCATATGCATTTATAAAATATGATATTTATATATTCTTTTCAAAATTTAAAAGAAACTTATGCACTTAATGAGAGTGGAACACATAAACTCATGTTTAACTAAGTATTATTAGTTAAGTTAAGCCAATAGAAGATAAAAGTTAAAGTATATACAAACAAGGGGATCAGTAGAAATCATGGAGCGGAAAAGGGCATCAATTAAGCATCAATCCAAACATATTGTTTGTCATTTTGCGAAAGAAAGTGAGACACATATCCCTCATTTTCTCTCCGGGCTAACTAAATAAGTAAAAGAAAACCATGTGTGGAATATAATATTAATAATATCAAATTCCCTCCCTCTATAAATAGCACTCTTTCAAGCCCTATATTCCTCAAGTCATTACATAAACTCTCTCAAACACAAAGCACCATCATGGCTCTCATCACTTTCCAACTTGTTCAACATGCATTCCCTTTCTACTTCGTCTCCCTCTCACTTCTCTTCTCCATTTTTCTGCTCACTCCTTCCTCTTGCTTCGCCCCCAGAAAGTTCCTTAATTCATCTCTTTCTTACTCCCCTTCTGGTTCTGATTGGTCTCCGGCCGAGGCCACTTGGTACGGTAGCCCCACCGGCGCCGGAAGTGATGGTAACCAAACCTAATCTTCTCTGCATACAGACACACATATTTTGGTTTAGAACTAAGCATCATCATGTCTCATGAGACAACAAAATGTATAATAACTATATAGGGTTTTACAGAGTTTGAAAAATGAGTTATACTGTTCATGATTTGGTGCAGGGGGTGCATGCGGATATGGTGGTGCTGTGGACCAAGCTCCATTTTCGTCGATGATATCGGCGGGAGGGCCTCCTCTGTATGAATCAGGAAAAGGCTGCGGAGCTTGCTATGAGGTGTGAATAATGTAAATTTATATTGTTTGTTTCTGAATTCCGTTGAACCTACGTTACGTTTTTATTTATGGGCGTGCTTGCCGATTTTGAGTTGTCAGGTGAAGTGCACTGGGAATCCCGCCTGCTCCGGCAACCCGGTGGAGGTGGTGATCACCGACGAGTGCCCCGGCTGTGGCGGAGCCGACAAAGTTCACTTCGATTTGAGCGGCACGGCCTTCGGCGCTATGGCTGTTTCAGGTCAGGCTCAGAAGCTACGAGATGCTGGCATTTTGCAGATTCAACACAGAAGGTTACTCAAATTTCATATAAATATCTTCTTTAAATTTGCAACTACTTTAACTAACAACAAAAAACCATTATATTATTTGCATACTACATTATGCTCAAATTAAGGGTCAACAATGAAAGAATAATATAGTAAACTCCGACCAATTAAAACTCGGAGCCACTTGACCAATGTGTGTGTAATAATGAAGAAAAGAAATAGGAGAAATCATGAAATAAAAAATCAATGAATTAATTAATACTACTAATTTTTCCACAATGTCTCTGACTTTGCTGATCTATTATGACAAAGCAGTATTAAATCTTCAACCCTTGAAATTGAAATTTGCAGGGTTAAATGCAACTATCGTGGCACGTCACTAGCGTTCCACGTGGACTCAGGCTCCAACGCCAACTACTTCGCATGTTTGGTAGAGTACGAGGACGGAGACGGAGACCTGGCCAAGGTGGAACTGAAGGAGGCACTGGATTCTGCCACGTGGACGCCCATGCAACAGTCTTGGGGCGCCGTCTGGAAGCTCAACGCCGGCGCGCCCCTCAAAGCCCCCTTCTCCCTCCGTCTGACCACCGTCGAGTCCGGTCGCACTCTGGTGGCCGATCATGTCATCCCCGCCGGTTGGACCCCCGGCCAGACTTACCGTCACCGGTCAATTTCCAGGCCTAGCTATACATAGCTAGCCGATCATTATCAGGAAGAAAATACGAAAAAAGTAGTGTGACGTAAGAAATGAAAGAGGGAATGTTATTCTTTCATTTCGATCCACTCTTTTTCTTATTTAGTTATTTTATTATCGTCGCTCTTAATTACATCTGAAAGTCAGATAGTGTCGGTGGATTTTTGTGAGGGACTATTCTAGTCATATTTAGGATCTAGCTAGCTGGTTGGTAACCCTATGGATCCTGATCATGAAGTACCGGGCTTATATCGAAATGTCTTATCATGTAAAACTACATATATAATGAAGCGCGATAGCTCATTATTGTTACGATTCTCTGTTGTTTTTCATTTTATTACCACGGAAAATTCTGGTAAAAAAACTTATGAAACACACACACCACAAATAATCACTTAATAAAACAAGGAAATAAATAAAAATTATTAGAAAAATTTAATCCATAAATCTTTTTATAGTTGAACTCAATTTTAATCAAGTGCCTATAATTTATTTTGTTTGAGTTAAACTCTTATAATTTGATCATTTATAGAAATTTGTCCATAAAACCAATTAATTTTAATTTATAAAATTTCATGAAATTTATAAAACTTTCTTGATTTCATTTAATACTAATCTTAACGCGCGTGCATTTTATAAATGACAATTTATAGAGTCTATAAATTAAAATTACTCAACCAAACAATAATAAGGACCCAATTCAAATAAAATAATTTACAAGAATCTGATTTAAAATCAAGGTAAACTTTAAAGATTTGTTGATTAATTTTCTCTCAAAATTGTTAAATGCATACATAAATCTTTTGTCATGTTTATCAATGTGCAAGTAGAGATTATTTAGGGCAAGTGATTCAATTGGATTCCCCAAATTGTTACAATATATTATAACGAAAAAGGAGGTGGGAGATTATGGAAAGTCATATCAGTACAAATACTTTTTGAAAATTGGAGTTCATGTTAAACCAGATTAAGAAGTGATATTGAAAATTGAGTTTAACATGTGTGGTGACGCAGATAAAAACGACTTGAATGATTTAATTTATGACCTTGAGGTTTCATATGGCTTAATTATTTAAGTGCTTTATTAAAGGATATGATTTAGATGTATGCTCTTCTCTGAAAATGAAACGCACATGTGAGATTAGGGCCCATTAATATATGCTGTTAGATATTCACGGTCTAAACGACAACAACTTTAATAAATTCGCTTGACACATGTCAATTTACTTTTTTTTTTTTTTGCTATCACAGTTTGATAATAATCGTAATATTAGATAACTAATTTGATTAATGTACTCTCAATTTTTGCGCCTCTCAATTTTTATAATTTCCGGAAATTATGTTTTAGTCAGTATTCACGAATTTCTTAGCTTTTACTCTACACAGAAGGGTTAGCTAATTTCGGGGATATCCTAATGGCTGACATAATATATATTGTTATTTTTATGATTTTAAAATGCCATGTGGCCCCGCTAGTCGTCACGTTATATAATATATACTGTATAATATTTTGCATCACAAACACAATTATAAATATATTCTTTTTATATTATACCAACACACAAATATATTAAATAATATATTATTAAGTAGTTTTATTTAATTTTCTCATTTGGTTTATGAAGTTACAGGGCTGGTAAATTATATTAGATAACTAATTTGATTAATATACAACTTTTGTGCCTCTCAATTTTTATAATTTCCAGAAATTATATTTTAGTTAGTATTCACGAATTTCTTATCTTTTACACAGAAGGGTTGGCTAATTCTGGTTATATCCTAATGGCTAACATAATATACTTTTTTATTTTGATAATTTTAAAATGCCTCGTGGCCCCGCTAGCCGTCATGTGATGACCGATAAATTGGTTGCATTTGGAATAACCCTACAAACTTAAAAGGCAAAATTATATATATGTATGTATTGCCAACAATTATATATTATATAATATTTCACCTCACAAAAACAATTATAAATATATTATTTTTATATTATACAAACACACAAACATATTATTAAGTATTTTTATTTAATTTTCTCATTTGGTTTATGAAGCCACAGGCCTGGTAAATTATATTGCTATTTTATTAATGATGATTATTTTGCAACTTTAAGTTATAGCACAAACTTGAATTCGCAATTCGCATAGGGCTCCCCTATGTGGTGGCAAAGAATGGGGGAATGCTTTGCTCGTTCCTGAAAAAGTTGCCCCTATCAGTAGCAGCTTTCACACTCTGGCCAATCTTTCAAAATTATTTTTGAAATAATTATAACCCCATGAAGATCTTGCTTCTTCATAGCTCGAGCAATTACCTCTGTTCACTCCCAAATCAAGGTCTCTATAATTCAGATAAGCTGCCCTCGGATTCTTCGAAACGTATGGTGCCATATATTCGTACAACCTTCTCATCCACTCCACATGTTCATCTGTCTCTTCGTTGGAATCCCATATATGATTCCATTCCTATGTGGAAATGGAGTTTCTGAGTCTGAAATCTCACTCATTCTTCCTCCATAGGGTGAGAATATCAATACTGGTGAATTTTGATTCTCCTCCAGAAGTATGTTCCCTAATCCTCGTATTCCAAACGTAGGAATTGGTTCTGTTACATAGTCAGATTTTGCTTTGAAGCTTCGAAATGTTTGGTTTCTCTGAAGCAACACATCCATGGAGGTGTTCACTGAGTATCCTGCAAAATAAACTACAGATTGAATCCAACTCATCTGCATGCAATTATTTCTCTGCAGACTCAGTTCTGGAAAAGTGTTGTTCATCAAAATCGTTACATTATCAGCTTCTCCGAGGTATAATCCTGAGAAAGATGACGTTACAGTTTTTGAACATGAACCATTCACCATCACATTCCCAACTCCCATAACTGCATGGAGAAACATCTCTTTAGGGAGTTTGTCTGCAACATTTTGCCATTTTTGGAATAGTGCTGGAACATCACTGTCTTGTAAAGTTCTTGAAATCTCGAAGATTGTTACAGTTGGAGGGACACGTACTATGTTAACCTTCCATGCAGTGATAACACCAAAGCTCGATCCTCCTCCTCCTCGTATTGCCCAAAATAGATCTTCCCCCATTAGGGTTCGATTCAGTATCGAGCCATTAGAATCCACCATTATAGCATCGATAACGTTGTCAGCTGCTAAGCCATATTTTCTGAAAATTGTACCAAACCCACCACCACTGATATGTCCTCCTACACCTACTGTAGGGCAGCTTCCTGCAGGGAAGCCATGGACGTTACTTGAGCTGGCAATTGCACGATACAATTCTCCAAGTGTGGCTCCGGCTTCCACCCAAGCAGTTTCATCTTCGAGGTTTATGGTTATGGATCTAACGTTGGCAAGATCGATTATGATGAAAGGTTGGTTTTGGTCAGAGGTGTAAGAGAGACCTTCATAGTCATGGCCACCACTTCGGACTCTAACTTGGAGACCCTGTTGCTTCGAGCACAGTACAGCTGACTGGATGTGAACGACGTCGTTTGGAGTTATAATGAGTTTGGGCTTTGGGGTTGAAGTGTTTGAGAATCTGAGATTTCTTATGGATGATTGAAGAAGAGGTTGGTATGAAGTGTCGTTCTGAGTGAAAACAAGGTGTGAAGATGAATTAGGGTTTCCCAAATTTGCTGAAAAGCATTGAAAGAAAGCATCTTCAAGACTAAGAGAGAGAGACAGAAGAGGAAAGATCAAGATGATGACGATGAATAGAGGAAGAAGATGAAGGAGAAGAAGCTTATGATGTTTCATGGCCACGTTGATGATTATTTGAGTGGGTTGAGATCGAAGAATAAGAAAGATGAAGTGATATTTATAAAATAGATTAATACACAGCCATACTGAGTAAAGACAAGAAGAATATGTGAGTGATATGGAAATTGTGAGAATCTCTAAGTGCAGAAAGAAGATTCTTTATAAGTTATTACGTCTTCTCATTGAGTGCATCACCCACTTCTCTATATTTATATTTTCTGAGACAAGCACGGAACCGACCTTTTTGTTTTTTCGGTTTGTGGCAACGACCTTGTGAGTTGAAATCACACATATCACTTAGTTATATTTATTTTGAAAACACACGCGCACCCGAATCGCACTTCAAATTCAAATAAAAACTAAAAAGAATACGTATGTAATTTTAAAAAAATGATATCATTGGCTCGATTTTTTATTTGGGTTAAAGTGTACATTTATGTTTGAAGTTTTTATTCAGGAGCACTGGGTACCTAAAAGTTTTTTTAAGATGCAAATTTATCTCAAAAATTTAAAATCATAGTAATTTTACTCCATACTATTAAAAGTATTAATAGTTAATGTTATTATTTTAATAGTTAACGTTAGTTTTTTTTAACGGTAGGAGAAATATTACCATGATTTTAAATTTTGAAGGAAAATTTGCATAAACAAATTCTGAGTACCTAATACTCCTGATTGTAAACTTTCGAAACAAATTTGCACCTTAACTATCTTTACTTTTAGTTGTAAAAAGATATTTATGTAAATTTCAAAAAAAAAAAACAAAGAAATATGGTGTAATTTAACAAAATGGCAAAGCTGTATCCAGCACTCTGAAAAATTCACACTAAGATATTTTGCCCTCAACATATTAAAAGTGGAGCAATTCTACTTGTCACTAACATGTCAACAAACGGACGTTGTCCTCCCTCAACAGATCAGCTTTTAATATTAATGAAATAATGACGCGTAAATTCACTAGAACGCCACCTGTGTTTTTTTTCCTCTCAAAAAAAGGCTCCATTCATATGAGTTAATCTATTGGTACTCGACTGGGGTTCAGATTTCTTCTTTCTTCTGCGGAGATCGCGACTCAAATCACCAATAGAATCAACAATTTTTTCCCAATACAATCAGCACACCCTTCGTGCTCTAACTTTCATGCTTAAGGCTCTGTAAATATCTCTATATTACACAATATATTGAATATTAGCTTAGTTTAATCCTCACTGTTTCGTGCTCTAACTTTCGTGCTTAAGGCTATGTAAAGCTACAGTACTGTCATACACCTGCAGAAGCTTTTTTAAATGCGATCTCCAATCTTCTGTGAGCTGGCAAAAAATAAATGATCTTTCAGAAATATCAATATTACCTGGAATTTTGTATAACTTCCAGTCCTTAATATAAGAGTTAGTTTTATTTTCAATTTGATCCTAAATATAAAATCTTAATACACTTTGTCTTTCTCATATTTATCCATTTTTTAAGATAATTTTTATAGCAGGTGCACAAATTAAAGGTTTTATCACATGATAGTTCTAGTTAATGTACATGTGGTTAACAAGGGTATTTTAATATACATGACTAGTAAAGATATTTTAGGAAAGACAACACTTATTTATTATACATAACTAACGTAACTAATTATTTTAATTTGCTTAAATTAGCCAACTAGTATTACAGTTGCTTTATCCCTCACTGAACGACCGTTCTAAATGGCTGTGGTGTGCCCAAAACGCGTCATCTCGATCTGTGCACTTTATGATGGAAGGCTGTTGAAGATGACATTCATTGCTCCATCGAAGACTCAGGTGATGTTCAGTTGCGCACCACCATTTTTGCCGGCAAGTTCTGCCCAGTAGCTATCTTCTGAGAAGAAAGAAGAAACCTTAGGCCCAGTCGAAGACCCGTATGAATGGAAGCTTTAAAAAAACACAGGTAGCGTTTTAATGGATACGTGTCATTATTTGATTAATATTAAAAGCTGATCTGTTGAGGAGATCAAATGTCTGTTTGTTAATTTGTTAGTGAGCATATAATTGCTCCATATTGAGGACGCAATTTCACCATTTAATTCTAGGTGCGCCTTTACCTTTAAAAAATTCAAAGAGTGCTTATAACTTATTTTATATTTTTAATAAGTATATAATTTCTGAAAAAAAATCATAAAATTTTTTCATAGATATTACAGAGTCCAAGAAATGAGATTTGTAATAATATGAATTAGATATTTCTTACAGATTTTTAGTAACAAGCTCCAACCTCTATTTATTACGTTTTTCAGATGGTATCTTCAGTCGTTGATTTTTTTTTTTTGAGACGAAAGTTTTGGTAGTTTTAATTAGTATTTAATATATTTTTTTTCGTATGCCCCTAACTAATAAGGGTAATGAGAGATTAAAAATTAATATGATACTGGAGTTTAGTGCAGTTAATAAGAATAATATTAATTCTGACAAAAAAATAAGAATAATATTAGGAATATCACTTAAATTTTATGATAAGTCTTTAATTATTTTTATTGGTAGGTGTAAATTAGTTAGAAGCGTTTTACATTATGTTGGCAAATGAAAAAAAAAAAAAGGAAACATTTTGCATTATGCACCAAAGAGAGTACTGTATATGTGGCCAAAAAAAAAATCTCTTTTTTACTAAAATGTATTTTATTAACACAAACATTATTCAACAATATTTTCTATATATATTTAATTTTTTCAAATTTTTAAGTTTCAATTTGAAATGGGTATTATTGTATTGTAAAGAATATTTTTGACAATATTAAAAACTGGGCTAAAACGCAATTAAGAAAATAAAGAAGATCTGTATGTAAATAAATAGATGAAAAACTGAGTGCATAGGTGGATGGATGATAGTGAAGCAATAAATATTGTAGATTTCAAAGATCAAAACCTTGTAAATAGCACAAAGACAAGCATGCGTGTTTCTCTCAGTATTTGTGACACACAAGCTTACACACTAGGCGGGCTTCCTCTGGTGAGTTTGACCGGCGGCGCCACCACCAGAATGGCGGAGGAAAAAGTCTACCCTCTCACCCTCCTACCACTTGTCACCCTCTTCACTCTCTCATCCACAAATCAATCCAATCACTTACCTCTCCACTAAAAACTAGGACCAGCCTCCCCCATTTTTTTCTATATTCAGCCCCTCACACAACACAACTTCGATCACTACTTCACATTCACACCCACACACACCCACCGTCCATCTTCATTTTAATTTTCTTCTTCTGGGTCTCCTTTTAATTGTATGGCTTTCATGGTCGGCGATCGGCAATCCAACTTTAAGCACTTCTGCAAAATCTGCAAGAAAGGGTTTGGCTGTGGCAGAGCTCTCGGAGGCCACATGAGGGCTCACGGCATCGGAGACGAAGGCGGCGGCATGGACGACGATGACGACCCGGCCAGCGACTGGGAAGACAGCAACAAGCTTGGTGGAGATTCTAATGTTTCTCCCTCCAACAAACGAATGTACGCCTTGAGGACGAACCCTAATCGGTTCAAGAGTGTTAGGATTTGTGAGAATTGTCGTAAAGAGTTCTTCTGTTGGAAATCCTTCCTTGAACATGGTAAATGCACTTCCGACGACCCCGATGAGTCGTTCGTCTCGTCGCCGGGCTCGGACGGCGACGATATGTCAGGTCGGAGAGGTTGTGGTTGGTCTAAGAGGAAGAGGTCTTTTCGAGCCAAAGTGGGAAGCTTCAATAATAACCCTAATTATTCACCATCCAATGAAGACGAAGACCTCGCTAACTGTTTAATGATGCTGTCAAACGCCGCCGTGGATCCTCTCGATGAATCTTCTGCGTTCGCGAGCAAAGACGAAGATAGAAGAAACCCTAATCTGAGCTTCATGGCTCCAATGTCCCAAATCTCTTCAGATCATAACAAAGCCAAAGAGGGAGGCGGCAATAATATTAATCATAAGGGTTTGTTTGAATGCAAAGCATGCAAGAAAGTGTTCAATTCGCATCAAGCATTGGGTGGTCACAGAGCCAGCCACAAGAAAGTCAAAGGTTGCTTCGCGGCTCGGCTAGACAACCTCGACGACTCCGGCACCGGCGCTGACGATGACGTCATCACCCATGAAGACCAACTCTTCCCGACCAACAAATCCAACAACAATTCAGCCCTTCACTTCGATCAAGGGTCCAACAATAATAACGCCTCATCAATGGCGTCGTCCTCTAAGAGGAAATCCAAAGTCCATGAATGCTCCATATGCCACCGCGTTTTCTCATCTGGACAAGCACTGGGAGGACACAAGAGGTGTCATTGGATTACATCAAACGCACCAGACACCTCGGCGCTGGCTAGATTTCAGCAATTTCAAGAACAAATAGAACAACACATGACCAATAATAATCAAGTTATGGCAAAGTTTGACGACTCTGATCAGCCAATTGATCTCAAGCTCGATCTCAACCTCCCAGCTCCGTCGCGCAATGTCTCAACGGAAATCTACTTACAGTCATGGGTCGGTGGTGGCAGTGGAGGAGTGGTGAAAGAACATAAAGATGACAAAAGTCAAAGTCTTCATCGTCGTCAAGAAATGGACAATGAGAATAATAATGATGAAGAATGCAAGAACAGTAACAAAAACCTTAACGCTAGCAGTGGTTCAACCATGCCAAACGTGGAAGATGACGAAGCTGAGAGTAAGGTGAAGTTAGCGAAACTAAGTGAACTAAAGGACATGAACGTAGGAGGGAGTTCCTCGCCATGGTTACAGGTGGGAATCGGTTCCAGTACAACTACTACTGATGTCGGAACTGACCCATAATTCACATATAGCTTTTGGCAAAACCATATCATTGTTGTGGTTTTCTCTTTCATTTGTTTGTTTGTTTCCCTTAAACATGGAAAAACAACAGAGAAGAGGTAAATAGTTATAGGGAATACAGTTACTACACATACATGCTCGTCCCGATTCAATGTGTTAATCATATAAAAATTCAGAGTGTTTTTTCCTTTCTTTAATTTGTACATTTTTGTGATCTAAAGTTAATTACGTTTTATTTGTTTTTACCACTTAGTGTCGTTGTTATACTCTGTTCATTTAATTTCTCCTATAAGATATATACCTTCTATAATCTGTCTTGACTGGTATTATAGGAATCTCTCATGAATTAAATAAGGACAACATATCACTTTTATTACATGTGTTATGGAAATCTCTCATGTCTTACCGTTCATTCTAACAATTTGAAAATTTCAAGCGACTTTAGAATGAGAGGTTTCCTTGTTGGAGCATTTCAAATCCAATATGATTATTGTGGTTATGATTATCTTAATCTTGGCTTTCACTTTAAGCTTTCAAATCTTATTAAGCTTTTGAAAAAAGAGCTCTTAACATAGTTATTTGGATATACTACTACTTAAGCTTGTGTTAGCACTTTCTGATTTCTGATTCAGAAACAGGACTGTTGTCCCTCCGGTGATTTTTACCTTTTTCGTTAACAGTCCATTGGCTATATTGATTTTGATTCAAAAAACACTCACTCGATATCTTCTATTTGTTTGTAACGAGTAGGATATAACACTAACAATAACAAGTCATATCACTTATATGAATCACAGTGTTATTGTAGTTGATCAACAATTAAATCTTTAAAAAAATTGTTAGTCAAAAAGTATTGTTCAATAATTTCATTTCATTGAGCGTTTTATTTAGCCTTCCTTTATCCTTTTCAGATGGCTCATACATCTACCTTTCTCATGGCGCCATCAACAATCTTATTTGTACATGTCCATAACTCTTTCCTCTATAAGATCATTATGTATCTTATTTATTAATTCTGATATGTTCACATATCTATTTCATCACTTCATCTGAATTACCAAACATATCCTTATCTCAGTTCTTAACTGTATCTGGAGACGCGTAAAAAGGAAGGAAATTCTATAATTGGGATCATTTAAATTTGGTTGAAATAGTTTAGATTTCATCTTTTGTTTTTTTAAAAATTTTTTTTGATGAAAATCATTATTGTTTATTAAAAAAGTATTTATTGAAAAATTGTATTTATTCTATGTCATATTTTTTTTAAAAAAATAACAACATTTTTTGCCCGAAAAATAAATAATAACATTTGAGTCATCCAATTAATTTTAGACAATTCAAATGGGACGTCCAAATTTTGCATAGATTAGAATAGTTAAGTTAGCAATTGAGGTGTTCAGTGACTGCGACACCGACGGCACAGGAAAATCGATAGTTCTTATGGGCTTTGCGGTTTCTGCGTGCTGCAAATTGCTTCTCAATATGTTTTACTATTTAATTTAATATCCGATGATATTTGGTGAATTTTGAATATTATTATACTCACTAAAAATACCTTTAATTTCATCATGGCATGATTTTTTTTATCAATATAATAATATATAAATCTTCAATTTTATTTAAAAGGAATTTAGTTTTTCCCCACTTTATTCCACTACAATTGATAGTACAACTTAGTTTCTCAAGGAAAAAATATGTTCTTAGGCCTTGTTTGCTCCAGCACTTTAAAATTCCTATAAGAATAGCTTTGCCATCGTAATCATCATTTCTTAAAAATTAGCAATTTAGATTCATGACTTTATACTATCGATCCTTATTTCCACCTCTCTTTTTATTTGTTACCCTTCTCTTACAAAGTTTTTTTCTTTATAACTATTTGGGCCATCCGGTTTTTGGTGGTTTTTTTAGATCCTGTTATTAAATATATGAACAACTGATTCAGATCGAGACTGTATGACCAAGATGCCTTTTCCTAGAGGTTTTTTCTAACAAGGTGGGATTCAAACACATTTCGCCCATTTTGTGATCTGTTTCATCGCTAGATCAAATACCTTTGAGTTATAAAGATCTATTTATGGTCATTATCATTTTAGTCCATTTGATTTTTTTTTTCCATCACCAATTCCATCCCATTTCATTCATATAATTTCCAACAGCGAGACAGACTCTTAGTTAGTACCTCCTAGTATTCCATTTGAATAAAATTCAATTCTAACTATTTGTTTATTTTGATTTTTTGGGGGCTATAGGTAAACATCTATTTGTTATTTATGGTGGCAATGTCATGTGATAGTGAATGTTGAGCTTTAACAAAAATATAAAGTTGAGATAACCAAGACTAAAATGTTAAGATGAATGTTTAATGATTAAAAAAAAAAAGAAGTAATAAACATATGCTAGTGGAATTGGTATGATATCCATTTAAAAAAATGATAGAACATTGTTTAAAATAATTCAGACATGTACAAAAAAAACATGTCATTAAGGGTATTAGTGATGATGATAGAATAAAAAATTGAATCCTATGAAAAAAAAAATAAGGTACTAAAAATCAGACTGATCATTAAACCAGTTAAAATAGTAATTTAAAGGTTAGTGGTTGAACCAAAGTCAAACAGATCATAATTAAAATATATAGAAATATTTGTGTTTAACTCTACAAAATAATTTTTAAGCAGAAATATTAATTAAATGACCATATCAAGTATTATTTCTTGAGCATTGTAACGTTATCACTTCAAATGGAGCAACGTGAAAGGCTTTTCTTTTTTTGGGAAGGGAAAACTTTTTAATTTCATTGAAATTCTTGTAGGCATGCCTTTTCAAATTTTCAGTTTTCACTTTAGTCTGCCGACACTTCACTCTCACCCTCTTTTCACGTTTTCATCCTCTCTCTCTCTTCGTTTTCTCAAGCCTTCTTCTCCGTCACTCATAAATCTTCAAAAGCCACTTGAAGATTGAAGGTTGTTGTGCCTGCAAATAGTTGAAACCATCATGATTCGTGAATAGCCGCATCTTCTTGTTGTCTTGCTGAACAGATCGTGCTATTAAAAACTTCAGATGCTTCTTGCTCTTACTTTTTTGTAGTTTATGATCTTATTAAAAGGGAAACCAAAGTGTTAGATTTCTTCATCATCATCATCTTTCTTTCTTCTTCCTCAGTGAGACCTCTTTGTTTCTGATATGATCTTCTTTTTCTCAACTCAATAAGATCGTCCAACCTGGGGGTTAGCTGAGTTTGTCCTGGTTTACCCTAAGTCACACCAAGTCGTTCGGAGTCGGTTTTATGCCCAGCCAGAGTCTCAACCAAACCGGCCAAGTTGGCTAGGTCGCTGGTTTTCGAGCCAGCTCGACCAGTCTGGTCTGGGTTTTGTAAAACGGGTTAGAGAACCACCAGTAAAATTATTGAACAGTATTTTTTTATTGTTTAAAAAGTCATGAAGTTCCATAATTTTGGTTCATGATTTAATAATATTTAAATTATCGAATCTATAAATTATTGAACCCTTGATGAAAGATTCTCGCTACATTCAATTCGCAGAATATTCATGTTTCTTTGTTGTATCTTTTTGGGCCTTTAAAAACTCCTCCACATCATAAAGCTTGCAAGGCTGCCACAATGTTACTTTTCCCGTCCTCTGGATACTGAGCCCTTGAGGAAAGGGTAGCTTCCATTAGTGAGCCTTGAGGTCCCATTTAGTAGAAGGCATTAAAAACAAGAGATAAGAAGAGATAAAAACTGACATTACAATTAAGAAAAATTATTGGAAAAAAATTTAGTATGAGTAATTGTTTGTTACATAAGATTAGATAAACTCTTGAAGGTAAGATAGGAAAATGCCACTTCCTCCCATAGTATTCCTCAATCTCACATACATGATTTGTATAATTTCACATAACAAACAACTCTCATGCTAAACAGTCTTTTAATATATTTCCTCAATCACAATTCCCACCCCTCATTTTTAATGCCTCAAACCAAACAGGACCTTAGTTCTTCATACTTAGCACATCTAAGTCTTTTATATCACTCTCGAGAATTGGATTTAGTGAAAGAAACTACTCTTTTATAATGTGATGAATTAAGAAATAAATTTTTGCTGAAAAATGTACTCACATTTAGTGCTTGACACTATCCACTTCTCTGTTTTTTTTTTTTTTGAAAAAGAATCAAACATGCCCAATGTTGTTTCACTCTATTTTCATAGGTCGTGCATTATTGAGCATTATACATTAAAATATTGAAAAAAATAGACTGAACAAGAAGAAATGAATGTTACATGCATTCTTCCTACTTCTGTTGCTCTTTCAAAAACAAAAAGAGGCTTCTTTTGTGCTGGGATTAAGGACGGAGCGTTTGGCTCAACTCAAACTCAATTCATCATCTGCAATTGCCTTTTCCATATAAATCCCATAAACGGTTAATGGCACATCATATTACAAATAAGAGATGAATTATCATCACAATCAAAAATCCAGTGCCACCCAAATTGAACATTCTAACAGGGTGCTCACTTCGGCGTAAACACAATTCAATACTGATGACTTCTCTTACTGAGGAATTGTTTTGGACTCTGAAAATGGCTGCCAAAGAATGGAAATATTAAGAATGCAATAGATATTGTACATATATACAGTTTCTTCTGCCGTAAAAAGGGAACCCTTTTCCATTGCAGATGCTAAACCAGAAGAGTCATCACAGCATGACTTAACAACGCTGTAACTTACAAATGTTTCGTTCAGTACAAAGCCCCATCTTCCACCGTTCGGGCAGAGATGATTTCAAAAAGGAAAGAAGCTTGCCTTTCCATTTAAAGTTTCTGTATTTAGTAGGTTCTTACATTTGCAATAAAGCATTGTCATAGTGAGCCTTACCTAATTTTAACACATAACAAAGAGTTGTTAACCAGTAATTGCTTAGCCCATGATAGCCATGAGGCCTTTTGATTTCACTTTTGCTGCTAATTCTGCTTTTCGGTGGGCAAGTGTTGGCTCTACTGCATACAAATTAAAAGAGCTTAAAGCCAACCTATCCCGTTCAACCTGTTACAAATTATCCATAATTTACCTGAAAAATGCTGCTAAATTAGTAATTTACTTGACATTACAGACCTTGTCATGTATCAAAGTCAGAAATAAAACAGATGAACAGGTAGGGCCATCAGGCATCCCAAGGTATATCATCTGAGCAGCAGTTAACAACCGATGGAATTTAATTGAATGATATTTCATGGAAAGTAGAGATTAGGAATATCCAACTTCTAGTAAGAAAATGCAGATGCACGGAGTCAGTATCATAGCAAGAACAAGTGACATGAACAAAGGAAGATGCACACTCAGATGCAAGAATTTGTGAAAGCAGACATGTATAAGCCAAGTTCTGGTTCATTTCATCTTATTCTCTGCTAATCAATGAGCTCTCGACATTCTAGATTCCTAAGGATGTTTACAGTCACAATCACAATTGAGAAAGACATCATATGCATTAATAAAATCATTCCATTTACTTCCTAGAGTCCACAAGGTTGACTGTGAACACCTATAGAACATTGCCTTCTGAGAGGGAAATGATTATGGATACTGCATCTCTATTCTCCCTTCACTGTATGTGGAAATATGCAATACAGAAAGATAAAAAGCAGAGCCAACCAAAAAGAGGAAGAAATATGAAGGAGAAATAAGAATAAAAATGAATGAGATTAACTTTTTCTGGAGGCAAAAGTATACACTTCTCCTGTTGCTATACAACTGCAATAGAGAGGATTTGTGCAGGAATAATTCCAATGGAGTTATAGTGTTTTCCAATATTAATAGTGCACTACCCCCAACCTTGTTTTCACTTACATGTGAAACACAAAGGCAGCCTCACATTGCAAATGTGAAAATGGGGGGCGTTTATCCTAAAAACGAAGCTACTTTGACAATTGCAAAGAAAAATAGTTTTGAAAAGCCTAATTTTTGGATTCATTTCAAACTAGGTATAATTTAATGGTAAAGGCATCGATAGTCATTGCTATATACAAGGATGAGTAATTGATTCTTTGATCAAGATGATATGAACATGAACAATAAAATTTATACTTAACATACATACTAGTTTGCCCTGCTGCTGTAAATTTAGATAGGGATTCAAAAAAAAAAAGTCCTTCTAATCAACCATAAGTTCATCTGATCAGCACAAACCCAAAAAGAGACCCCAATCCCAAAAGACTACAACATACAACATACGTGGACTCATAACAGTTCATCAATCATAATATGGGCTATACGTCTTGCAAACATGGCAATAAATCATAGAAGATCTTACAAAGAAATATAATACTACTGAACGGGGCAACTTAAAAAGATCACAGGCCTAATAAAATGGAACCCAAAATGGTTCAGTAGCTAAAAGCAACACTGCAACACACCATAAATCTCACCGACAATCACATAAAAAAACGCCAAAAAATTCAAAAATTGATAATTTACCAAGCACAGAGCAACTGAAATAGGAGTTTCGGCATGTAAGACGATGGCTGTTGAGTCTTCGAATGTTGCATTAGCAGAAGTCCGACCTGAAAAACGACAATTTAAGTTTGAAGACCGACGAGCGAGCTCAGAGCCCACAATCAGATTTTCCAGAGGACACGAAAGCGGTCAACGGTGACGTTTTATTGTGCTTTTGTCATTTTGGATTAAGATAATTGAAATGGGCTCAGCCCTCTGGCTAAAAAGAATTGAGTAGCCCACTCACCAAAAACAAATAAAAGGGAATTAAGTAGCCCACTCGCCACTCCTATGATCTTTTTAATTTTAAAAAAGGATCCAAAGAGAGGAATGATTAAAAGAACGACAAAGTAAGGGAAGGAGTGTTTTTTCTCTCTCTTGGTATCTGTGCCAAACTTTTGCGTGTTCATGGAAGACACAGGTCAACGCAAGAACCCGTCGAACCGGCCACTGGACACATCTGAGACAGATAGGAAAAAGAAGAAGAAACTGGATGAGATAGTAACAGCCATCATGGACGACAACATGGAGGATAAGGAATCAGAAGTAAGTAACTTGGAGAAAAAAGAAACTGCAGAAGAGGGGAGTAGGACACAGGAAATCAGAGAGGTGGGTGCACTGGCAAAAGTAGGGGTAACTCAGAACAAGGAACCAGGACCATCCTACAAGCAATCCTTGATGGGTTTTAACGGAGTGGCGAATGGAAGTACAAGCATGGAAGCAGAAGATTTATTTTTGAATGATGAAGAAATATTCTGGAATATGCCGGAACCCACAGAGGAGATTAGAAAACTTATGAAGTTATATCCGTGGTTCCTGTCTCAGAGGAAGAATACAACGAATGGTGTAAACCATGGAACTTCTCCTTAATAATCACAGTCTTGGGAAGAAGATATAATCTCTATATGTTGAAATCTCATTTGATGCATATGTGGGGTTTCCAGGACTTTGATCTGATTGACTTGCCTAATAACTACTTTGTAGTTAATTTCACAAACAAGGAACTCTGGAAACAACAATATAGGAAGGTACTATATGAGGGGCCATAGATCGTAGCACAGCACTGCATCTTGGTGCACAGTGGACGCCGTATTTCGACCCCTTCAAAAACCAACTAGGTTGCAATGTTACTTGGGTTCGAATACCTCATATACCCATGCATTGCTACAATAGCCATTGCATTGCCAGAGTGGGTGAGAGGATTGGCCGACCATTGTGGGTGGACTTGAACACACTCTCGGATCGGATGGACACTAATGCCAAAGTGGAAAAGGGAAGGTATGCAAGGTTGTGTGTTGAACTTGATCTGCAAAAACAACTTGTGCCCAGACTAACCGTGGCCAACGAAGCTTTCAATGTGGAATATGAAGGTCTCAATCTTATATGCTTTGAATGTGTTCGATATGGCCACCGGAGGGAAGCCTACCCATGGAAAAAAACTACTCAACAAAACTATGCAAGCACTAGTACAGCTGCTCCAACACACCACCCACCGAAGATGCGACCGGAGACGTAAACGGTAAACTCAGGACCAATGGATAATGACACCTTCGGTCCATGGATGTTTACCACTGGATCCTCCAAATCTCGGTTTTCAAGGAACAAATTCCAACAGGAAGTACAAAGTGAGCCTAAACAGGGAGCAAAAGGTGTCAGGAGAGTCGATATACCTGTGGCTAAATCGCGATTTGCAGCGCTGGCTGCGTTGGACAAGGAAAGAATAGATGATAGGGAGTTGAGAAATAGCGTAGAAGTAGTAAGTAGTCAGATTGAGAAGGAGCAGATACTGGTGGACTCAGGGAAAAAGAAATAAGTGACAACTTCTTATACAAAGATGACGGTAGGCACGAAAAATGGAGGGAGCTCCAAAGCACTAAGCAAGCCCAAGTTTCAACAAAAGGCCCTGGGCAAAATACCTGAAAAGCCCAAAGTTAATCCAACAATTGAGGTAGCAGAGCAAGTTATTTCTCAGGAAGCTGAAACCCGACAGGAATGGGCCTTAGTGGGTCAGAATACAAAAGATAGATCCAAGAACCCAAGACAACGAACTCATGTGGTGGTCAGTGGACAAATGGAATGTAGAAGCAAGCCCACTAGTGCAACGTCATTGGGTAATCCCATAAAAACCACCGAAAATAAACAAAGACTAGTAGTGCATCAGTCAAAACAAAATTTTATTACAAATGGACAAGGATAGATAACCTACGTGAAAATGATAGTCCATGATGACCCTGAACCACCAGATCTCGAAGCGAAGAAATGGGAGAGTGATATGGAAAGCATGGAAGATGCAGTCGCAGACTTGGCTGATGAGAGGTCCGAAGAGTTAGAAGTGGTTCCAAACACGGCAAAAGATAGGTAACTATCTTATGGGTACTCTCCTGTTGATTTCGGTTAATATGAATATTGCCTGCTGGAATTGTAGGGGGGCTGGAAGCCGGCCCTTCCCTCTTATTATCAAGGATATTGTTCACAAAAATCAGATTGGGATTTTTTGTCTTATTGAGCCACGTATCAGTGGAGACAAAGCCGACAGAGTAGTTCGACAACTTGGGTTTAACAATTGGATCTGGGTTGAGGCCTCGAGCTATTCAGGGGGAATCTGGGTACTTTGGAACGAGTGGGATTTCGAGGTGAAGCTGATTGCCTCTAGTGAACAATTCATACATTGTCAGATTACTAGAATTGGTACTTCCTCTCATTTCTTCTCCACTTTTGTTTATGGTGAAACCTGCTACACCAGGAGAACTGCGTTATGGCAAGCCATTCAAGCCATCGCAGAATTCACTGAGGATCCTTGGATCTTATTGGGAGACTTTAATGCCTATCGTTCATCGGTAGACAAGATAGGTAGTGTTAACCATCATATGATCTCTATGGCAAATTTCAATGACTGTATCAGCGATGCGGGACTACTAGAAATACAAGACCCCATATCCAAATACACATGGGAAAGAAACAGAGTGCAAGAGAAAATTGACTGGGTCTTCTGTAACTTGGCATGGGAGATAGCCAATCCAGAAAGCTGTGTCACACACGATCTAAAATACAAGTCTGATCACAAATTGATCGTGATGTCTTGGAGCAATAATTTGAGGCAAGTAAAGGTGAGACGAAGATTCCACTATCAAGCTGGGTGGTGCCTGGAAGAGGGGTTTAACTCTATAGTGGAAAGGGTGTGGACTGAGACAGATTGGTGCACAGGAGTTGATCAATTCCAGACGCTAGCTACAAAATGGAATAATGATTATATTGGGAGCATCCCAAAGTGAAAGAAACAGTTATTAATGAGATTGGAGGGCATTGAGCATACTAAAAGAACCCAAGTCAACAACGGTTTAGCTCGTGTAGAAAGGAAAATATGGGAAGAGTATAATAAACTGGTACTCCAGGAAGAGCTCATTTGGTACCAAAAGTCAAGATGTCAGTGGATGTAGTGGGGAGATAAAAATACTAAATATTTCCACGCATCTACGGTAATCAAGAGGAAAAAACAGAGAATTCTAGCTCTCCAAGATGAGAATGGAGTTTGGGTAAGCAACACGTGTCAAATGCACGAAATGGCTACTCAGTTCTATAAGAGGCTATATACAAAGGATAATGCTGTCTATGCTTCCACCTCCTGGCCGAATAGATTTCAACCTCTCTCAGCCATGGATCTATAAATGCTACATAGCAAAATTGATGATACAGAGATAAAAAATGCTGCCTTTTCTATTGGTGCCTTTAAAGCACCGGGACCAAATGGACTCCAGGCACACTTTTTTCACACTCAATGGGAGAAGGTGGGGGGAGTGGTTTGCAAGCTAATTAAAGAAGCTTTCTTAGACCCGAACTCTATCAGGAAAATCAACCAAACTAATGTGGTCCTGATCCCAAAAGTTGACCAACCGACATCTATTAAGGATCTGCGGCCTATTTCACTGTGTAATGTAAGCTACAAAATCATCACAAAGTTGATTGCTAGCAGATTCCAAAGAGTTATGAGTCATTTGGTGAGTACAGAACAATGTAGTTTCATTGCCAATAGATCCAGCTATGACAATATATTATAGCCTAGGAGGCTATACATATGATGAGTAGAAAGGGTGGAAGGAAAAAATATGTTGCAGTTAAAGTGGACATGGAGAAGGCTTATGATAGGCTTGATTGGAGCTTTTTGGAAAGTACCCTACAATGCATTGGATTGGAAAAAGGCTTATTAGATGTGATTATGGCTTGCGTGAGTACTGTGGAGATGAGAATCCTGTGGAATGGAAAAGAAGGCAACACCTTTACTCCTTCAAGAGGTGTGAGACAAGGAGATCCGCTTAGTTCATATCTCTTTGTGCTATGTATGGAGCGCTTGGGCCAGCGTATCAAGACGGAATGTGAACAAAAAAGGTGGAAATCGCTGAAGATTGGAAATGATGTTTGCATCTCCCATTTGTTCTTTGCAAACGATCTCATCTTGTTTACGAAAGCCAGTACAGCCCAAATGGGGGTTATTAAAAAGGTCATGGGTGAGTTCTGCAATGAATCAGGCCATAGAATTAATTTGCAAAAACCTAAAGCTTTCTTCTCAAAAGGGATCAACTTTAACAGGGCCTCACAGTTATGTCAGAAACTGGGTGTTGGCATCACACCTGATTTGGGGAAGTATTAGGGTGTCCCTTTATTCCACAATAAAGTGACAAAGGAGATGTTTGGACATATTATTAGGAAAGTGAGATCATGGCTGTCCACTTGGAAAGGGAAATACCTAAGCATGGCAGGGAGACTACTGCTGATAAAAGCAGTTATCTCAGCCCTTCCATCCTACCAAATATAGTCAACCAAGATCCCAAGTGGTGTTTTAAAGGAGATTGAACTCAAAAGGGATCAACTTTAACAGGGCCTCACAGTTATGTCAGAAACTGGGTGTTGGCATCACACCTGATTTGGGGAAGTATTAGGGTGTCCCTTTATTCCACAATAAAGTGACAAAGGAGATGTTTGGACATATTATTAGGAAAGTGAGATCACGGCTGTCCACTTGGAAAGGGAAATACCTAAGCATGGCAGGGAGACTACTGCTGATAAAAGCAGTTATCTCAGCCCTTCCATCCTACCAAATATAGTCAACCAAGATCCCAAGTGGTGTTTTAAAGGAGATTGAAAAGGTGAGTAGACACTTTCTGTGGTGTCAAGACGAAGCTTCTAAGAAAATACACCTTATAGCGTGGCACAAAATCTTGAAAAGCAAAAAACCGGGGTCTGGGCATAAAGAATTTGGAAAACCAAAATAAGGCTTTTGTAATGAAGCTCTATTGGGGTTTGATAACGAGACCGGAGGCACTGTGGGTTAAGTGTTTAAGATCCAAGTATGAATGCGGATCTCAGATGATTCCTGAAATTACTAGACCAAAAACATACTCCCCATTATGGAAGGCTATTTCTAATAGTTGGAGTGAATTTATGCAAGGAGTGGGAAGAAAAGTAAATAATGGTCAAACCACTCGCTTTTGGAGCGACAGGTGGATGCCCTTAGAAGTCCCTCTCATTGATTGTGTTACTCAGAACCTGATAGATGTCGACATGGAAGATATGGTGGCAAATTTTGTTCTGCCAGAAGGGAGATGGAATATAAATCACTGGAAACACTTCCTGCCAAATTTGGTCATTGAGATAATTAGAAGAGTTAGACCACCTGTGAAAGCAAAGGAAGATACGGTTTATTGGAGACATGGAGGGGATAAAAGGTTTACAGTCAAGTCTGCCTACAACTGGTTATCCTGTCCAGAAGGGCCAAGTACAAATTCTGTTTGGCAAAAAATATGGCGGTGGCCTGTGCCTGAGAAAATCAAACTTTTCATGTGGCAAGTTGGCCATGAGAGAGTCATCACAAATTCCCTAAGAGCTAAGAGAGGTCTTACTGATAGCGGAACATGCCCTCTGGGCTGTCATTGTGAGGAGAGTGTCATTCATGCTCTGAGAGATTGTGAGAAAGCCAAAACAATGTGGAAACAACTTATTTCTCCTAACGCATATTTTGCTTTTTTCTCTGGTGAATTACAGGTATGGCTTAATAGGAATTCAAGGAGTGATCCTGTGAGGAAAAAGATAGAAAGATGGCCATGGAACAATGTTTTTGCCCACACATGTTGGTTGATCTAGAAAGCAAGATGTACTCAACTATTTGAAGGGAAAGGGAGATCCCCAAACGAGGTTGTCCAGCAACTTTTATTCCACCTCATGGAACAGACAGCTAACGGGATATATAAGCACAAGATATTTACAGAACACAATTCTAACCAAGCTTATTAGCGGCCCCCAACAGCAGGAAACTTCAGAATTGACGTTGACGCCTCTGTTAGAAGTCAAAACCATGCAGCTTGTGGAGGCATAATTAGGAACTCGGAAGGAAACTGGGTGTTTGGGTTTCAAAAAAACTTAGGTATCTACCCAATAGCAGCAGCAAAAATTATGGCAATTAAGACTGGTTTGCAAGTCTACCAGAAACTCGGAATTAATGATATTCTGTTATACTCAGATTCTCTAGATGCTCTAAACTATCTAATGAGGGATAGTGGTGTGGATCACCCCTACAGAGAAGATATTGAGGAAACTAGACAGCTGATATATGAACACTGGAACCTGGAGATTAATTATGGATGTAGAGAAACATTGCAATGCGCTGATTTTCTAGCAAGGATAGCCCATAATGTGACGGACGAACTTATTTTGTTAAACGAAGTGCCTGAAAGTTGTAAAGCTCGCATCCTAGTGGATAAGCATGGAATGAGGGAGGGTGTACCCTCCATGAGTTAGGTTGCTTCTTCTTTTATTTCAAGCCTCGGCTTGCCCTTTTGTAAGAAACAAAAAAAAAAAGGGATCCAAAGAAAAGAAAAAATTACCAACAACAGTAGATCCATATGACAAGTGAGCAGTTGTTATTTATTATCTTAGAACTTGTCACTGTAAGTTGCTTTGTTGTCATTGGGACATTTTATGTTCCTAACTTAGGACTTCATAGTAATTCTTCATTTTAAAAACTAAAGCAAAAGAGATCCATTTGTCAACTAGGATTGAGTTTAGTGGAAGGAGCTAGTCCTTCACAATGTGGTAAATTAATGTTCAAATTTTTTATAGAAGAGGTGCTCATATTTAGTTTCTAACAGTACTTCAAATTGCTTACAATAAAAGGATATTTGTGCATATCCCAAAAAAAAAGCAAGAGATTCGTTTAAAATACTTTAACAAAA
Source organism: Neltuma alba (assembly GCF_004799145.2). NCBI lineage: Eukaryota > Viridiplantae > Streptophyta > Magnoliopsida > Fabales > Fabaceae > Neltuma > Neltuma alba. The sequence continues at coordinate 45,172 of NW_021636124.1, read as the reverse complement.
CCAATGAAAATTAGGTTTAGCAGAAAATATTAGTCAATTACAATGTGGCGAACTAAGGTTCAAATTTCTGTTGAAAAAGGTATCCACATTCAATACTTGACAGTACTTCAAATAGGATTGTTTCTAATAGGAGGATAATTATGCCCAGCTAAAAAATACTTTAATATAGTTGGTCCATACAACAAAGTATGAAGTCAAATATGAAGTTTTTTTTTTTTGGCCAATGACAAGCTGCCCATTGGTAATGTTACTCACCATGTTTAAATAAGTTATTATTTGTCATGTTTGGATAAGATCTTGAACTTGAACTCCTGTTTAATATACTTGTGTATGAGGGTGCCTAAATTGATCGTATTTGAAATATATATGAAGATTTTTTATGGTTATATTATCGGCATTTGAACATTAAAATATGTCTCCCAGTGTTTCGAAAATCATATGAGTATCAACAAAAGTTTGGTCCACGCAAACAAGTTCCAGAATCTCCATCGTTATCAACCTCAGCTTCTCCAACAAACAAAGTTTTGAGCAAATTCCAGGACTTTATAAAAGGCTTGTCGTGCATCTATAAAACTAAAATACCCGTCACTCTATTCATTTATTATTCAATCATCTTTGGATTTATAAATAGAACAACAAAGTTGCACGTTGCAGATATTTCTTTTTTTTTTTTTTAAGTTTATGCATTGAAAATGAAATTTGAACTTAAGATATTTTCTAAACTAGGCACACATCCTTTTATTTCATCACTTGATCATATTTAGTGAGCTTATTTATTTTTGAAGGAGTTGTTTACACAAAGTTTTTATATATTCTATGTAAAATGAAGCTTCAGACGAAAATTGCATATAAAGTCCACTCAGTTGGTTTTGCAATCCCTATAGCCATCTTCTCTTTTTGGTTGAATCACTTTTAGTTTATGCTCTTGTTTAGAGTATTTATTTATTTTTAAACTTTTACTCAAAACTTCTCAGAAACAAACAGAAGTCGAAATAAAATTTTTCTATTATACTTACCTTGTAAAATTACTTTTAAAAAAGTTAACTCAAACATCATATTCATTTCTTTTTGGGTGTACCTGAATATTAAAAAAAAAAAATTGATGTACTTCAGGTATATTTTAAGTTTAAATTTAACTTATTTTATGAGCTAATAATTGCTGGTGGATAAATTTAAACATCTATGTGTTTTCTCTTATTTGAAAATAGAAAATGCAAAAATATCTAATGCTGATAGAAAATGACTTTAGGGGCTCTTTGGAGAAGTCAAGTTTGAGACCGAGGAGGCTACTCTCTTACGCCGGTTACTCGGCTTCTGGTATAATGAAATTGTGCTCCCACGTTTCCTATGGAATTATTTGAGATAAGTTATGTGGCCAAAAAAAATTGTACTCTCTTATTAGTCAAAACTATAATTTGATAAAATATTTAATATGTATAACTACTACAAGGACTATCTCAAAAAAAAAAGAGATAAAGTGGATTGAAATCTTATATTTAATATCAAATTAAATGTCAAACTAACTCTTATATTAAAAATCGAAAGTAAAATTATTCTTAATTCTGATAAAATATATTAAAAATAATTTATAAATATTGAGGAATATCAAATTCTTTGCATTGGATCCACTGAAATGCGCAACAACAATGAATAGCTTGTAAATTTGGAAAACAAAGAGGAAAAGAAGATGTTGTGAGGATGAGTAATTAATGTGAGGGGGAAGCAGCAACAATGAGAACAAAAAATGGGTCTACCAAACCCCTAACAAAACGGCATTGCATTCACTTCCCACGCTCTCCAACTAAAATATCCAAACTTCAAAGGAACGCACCTCCCCCACTCCGTATGCTTGCTGTGATCCATATTATAAGGTATTCCCTCTGATTTTATATACTACCTCTAGTCCTAATTATAAAAGCTAGTTGACTAATTTAAAAAAATTAAAATAAGAAGTTAAGTTAGTTATTTGTAATAAATAGGTGTTGTCTTTTCTAAAATATTCTTGCTAATCAAGTGTATTGGTTAAAATTACTATTATTAGAAGAGCTACCTTAGGAAGAAATGATAAATATGAGAGACAAAGTGAATTGAGATTTTATATTTAGGACCAAAATAAAAATCAAACAAAGTTTTATATTAAGAACCGGAAGTAGTATAAGCTTTATTTTTGAAGAGGAGTCTGATCCAAAATATAAATTTTATTTTTAGTTTGTTGAGCATTTATTGTTTTTGGAAAGAAGAGTACCTTTAATAATCTTATTAAAACTAAGAAAAGTTCTTCTTGGTGCCAATAAATAGTAAGAAAATATGGTTAAGCCACTATTTTTGGCCAATAAAATAATAAGTTTAAAAGATATAATCGGTGATATTTTTGTAAATATTAGTAAACTTTCCAGATCGATTACTCATATATATGTGTGTGTATAAAGTCTAAAAAATACTTTTTAGACCAATGGTTCTTGACCCAATTTCGATTTAGAAGGTGGTTAAAAATAATATTTAAAATATATTCTAGACTCGTTCTGGAACATAAGGTCTAAAATAGTATAATACTATAATTTAAAAATGTAATACTATCTCTAGTCTATAGTTTAAATTGAACTACAAACTAGATTTTGTATTGAGAATTAAGGGAGTGATTAATAGTTTTTGTAAATGTTAGTAAACTTTCTAGGTCGATTACTGTGTGTGTGTGTGTAAGGTCTAAAAAATGCTTTTTAGACCAATGGTTCTTGACCCAATTCCAATTTAGAAGTAGGTTAAAAATACTCCCTTTGATTTAAAATATAAGCTAAATTTTGTTGGAGTGGTTTAATTTTTTTTATAAGATGACATTTACTTTTATCTAAATATTTAACGAGTTTTTTTTTTCAATTTTATCCCTATATATTCTCTTTCCTTTTTGATTCATTTATTGCATCTTTTACTTACTCTCTTTATTAATAACGGTGTATTTGGGGAGAAAAACATGTCTTACATATTCATTGTTTTAAACTGATTTTAACTAGTTTCTTGACAAACGTAAATGGATAAAATTTAGTTTATATTTTGAACTAGAAGGAGTAATATTTAAAATATATTTTGGACTCGTTCTGCAACATAAGGTCTAAAATAGTAAAATACCATAATTTAAAAAAAGTAATACTTTCTCTAGTTTATAGTTTAAATTGAACTATAAAATCTTGTAGTAAGAATTGAGGTAGTAATTAACAGTTTTTAGATAGATTATTTGGTCTAACAGGTCTAGAAAGTGCTTGAAGCTTAATTAGGAATACTAGCGTATTCTCTTCTCCTTCAAACCCATAGCCGGCCATTGCCACATCTCGTCTCGCCATTTTCTTTCTGTCAAACTTTTCCCTCTATTTTTGTTCCCAACAACCATTTTCCTTTCCATATGTGCTTGGTTTCTTCTCCTCTGTATCTTCCTTTAAGTTCACATTCTTCTCTAGCAGCTTTAATCTGTTTGTCAACCTTAAGTTCGTTCATTAAGAAGCTTCATGTCGCCCTCTAATATGACTTTTTAGACCTCACCTTTGAAACCCATCTGGAAAATACTTTTCTAGACTGGTTGTTCATGCCAAACTTTCAAAACCAACCTTAGGTAGACCTGTTCTAGAACCAATCTAAGGAGTTATTTTTTAACCTGTCTAAAAAACGATTTTTGCACTAATGGAAATGGTGATTAATGAGATTTTTAAATAGGAGCAATCACGAAAAATATAATTAAATATTCCCCACTTGATAACTTATAATTAAAAAAAAAAGCATCTATTTTTCCAAAAAGAAAAGTGTCTCATACTGAAGAATTCAAATTTGTTGCTTCCTTTGTCTATCAAAACTTTGAGATCAACTTAATTTTCAAGGTTTTTTATTTTGTTAAGAGTTTAACTTAAAAACAGAAGTTCGTCCCTTTAATTAATTACCTAAGTTTGAGTGTGTGTAAACATTAAATATACTCCCTCCGTCTCTTATTATAAGATCCTTTTAACTAACTTAAACAGTTTAAGAAAATAGTTAAAATTAGTTAAAATCAATTAATATATAGCAAATGCAATTTTTTTCCAAGTATACCTTTATATATAAATGGGTAAATGTGAGAGAGTAATAGTAAGATAAATAAAAAATATATATATTAAATGCATTAAATTAGAGATAAAATAGGTAATAATCCATTAAATGCTCAGATAAACTCAAAAAGAATCTTATAAAAAGAGACAAACCCATTCAAAATATTGGATCTTATAATAAGGGACGGAGTAGTATACTACTACTGCTTCTAGTGTTGATACAAGAGCTATTTAGGAGTTAAATTTGATCATAAATATAACATCTTAATTCACTTTGTCTCTCAAATTTATTATGTCATCTCTAAAATATTTTTATTGATTGTAAGGGATTTTAATAAAAATAGTTCCAATACACATGACTAAAAAATTAGTGTAGGGAAGTCAACACACATTTATTACAATTAATCAACTTAACTAATTTTTTTAAAAATTACTTAGTTAGCTCTCATATTAAAAACAAGAGGTAGTACTTCCAATTAAAAATGTAATGCTCAAATATCACCTTATAATTAAGACAAATATTTCTAATTGTCAGAAGTAAAATTACATGTTAGAATCTAAACATAATAAATCACTTCCCTTATCCTTAATATAAAAGCTACTTAGTGATTTGAATAGATTAAATAAATTAAGTTAATTATTTATAACAAATATGAGTTAATGTCATTAAGAAACCGTTTTATTTATTAATCATGATTATATTTAGATAAAGACTCTCTTAATATGCATAATTAATGTAATCAAAAAAATGATTGGATTAAAAAATGCGTATAATTAATTGATCAAGCAAGCGACCCGTCGGCATGGTAAAGCTGCCAACGCTGACAATTGGCTGTCTGATCACCGGCAGAAAGCAACAGAATCACCTCCCCACACACATACGCGCACAAAAATAAAAATTCTGATTCCGTTTTATTTTAATTTAATTATTATTAATGTCAACTTCTTAAGAAAATCCATTGGATGCTAAAACGGCACGAGGATGCTGCCTGCTACGTGTCATGCTTGGGTTCGACGGTTGTCATTTAGGTGACATGCGCGTGATGGTATCAAACCGGAAGGGTCGTTTTAGTCAGATCAGGTCAAGATGGATGGAGAGAAGGAAGGAAGGAAGGAACCTGTGCTGCTTCATTCTGCCTCGCCGTTTACGACAAATGCAAGCCGTTTCTCATGGACTTGGACCACCTGGCCAGCAGTTTGTCCTCTTCATTTATTATTTTTCCAAAAATAACCTTCACCAATGCGTGGCGTTAAAAAGAAAACATGATCTCTTCAAAATCTTGTTTCTCACTCACTTGATGGCGATTATTCTTTTCCTAGCCTATTAGGCATCATTCTTTATAAATTCATATTATCAGAAAATTATTTGTTTTCAGAATTTTCACTTCAAGTATAGACTATGAAGGTTAAATATTTTTCTAGGTTTGTTTTCGGACGGCATTGTTATGACTGATGAATTCTGAAATTTAAAAAAAAAAAAAAAAAGATTGCAATTGTTTGACAATGAGTTGTATCTATAAAAGATTCTTCAGGATACCATCAAAACCATCGTTTTCAGACAATCAAATTTGGGTTTGGCTCCAAAAAAAAAAAAAAGAGGGTCAAATTTGGAAGGATTTTTTTCCCCTTTTTATCTCTTGTTTTAAGGAATGTAATTCTAGGGTAGTATCTATTGTTTTCTTTTTTAAATAATTTGATTAGATTAAAGAAGTTAGGTAAGTTAGTTAATTATAAGAAAAGTGACACATTTTTCCTAAAACATCATAGTCATCTTTTTTAGTACCCACATCTCCCTCTTCTACTTGTTATGGTTGAGGAGTATCGATATGGATAATTTAGAGAAAATTGATAAATATGATAAATAGTCTTATATTTAGAACCAAAACTAACTCAAGAATTAGATCATATATTAAGACCGGAGGAGTAATTCATAAAATCTTCGATTAACCGTTGGATTGAGTTAATGGCTGTAATTAAAGAAAAAGATCCAAGTCGCAAAGAGCCTAATTCGGACCCAAAAAACTATTTTTATGATTTAGTATGGCCGGACTGCAATTAAGCTACTATTGAGCCAAGTCGAAATTAGATCGGAATTAGAACAATTCGCAGAAAATTGATTGGGCTTTGGGGGTAATGAAAAATGTTTAAAAAAATTTTTTTAAAAAAAACAGCACCATAAAAATAAAAAGAATTGACCCTATAGCAAAAACCTAATATTCAGCCATTTGTAGCCATATGGTCTTATTTTATTAAAACTTCTATTATGAATTTTTTTTGCCAACATCTATTATGAATTTTATCTTATATATAGTTATATACATTATATCGTTTGTACGCACATAGTTATTGTTATTAAATTTTTATTTAATTATTATATTACATGTTGACTATAGGTTAGAAGTTGTGTGTGTATATACAGGTATAGCATTCACTGATTCAAAATATATCAGTAACTAATATAAAAAGTCTTAAAAATTATTCTGTAATTCTAATTAAAAAAAGAGAGATTTATATATTTAAAACGATTCCTTTGCTGAAATATATCTAGAAAGATTGAGCCGCTGTTGAAATGAATTGAAAGGGGTATTCAATTTTTTTTTTTTAATTGTTTATTTGGATTCATTGATTTTTCGAACCAACCACGTTAACATCACGCAAAAAAAAAAAAAACCAAGTTAAAATATGAACTACTACCTGCCATCCTAATTATAAGATCTTTTTATAGTCTATAATAAGGTCTTATAATTAAAACCAGAGATAATACTATATACTTTATTGCTGTACTACATCGCATGAAATTTAAAAATTGAGTTGCATTAATTTAGATTCTTAAGCTGTTTGGTATAAAGTATTAAAAATGAAAGGTAATAATTATAATCGGGATTGAGAAAAACCATTACAAATTGTTTAATATAAGTAGTTTCTTGTTACATAAAATTAGACAACTCCATCTAGGTGAGATTGTGGAATACCATCTCCTTCCATAATATTCTAGAATTCCACTATATGAATTTATCCAATCACAGATAATAGCAATTATTTATACTAAATATTTTTTTAATATATTTTTTCAATCATAATCTTAATTTTTATCCCTCATTTTTAACATTTTATACCAAATGGTCTTTAATTATTATGTAAAGTCTCTAATCAAATCATACTATCCGAACTAGCTAAATAGTTTGCTACTGCATTATACTAGTATGTTATGATTGTCATTGACGATTGTACTAAACTGATAATATAACTATATTATCAATTTCGTTTCAGCTAAGTTGAAAAAAACGTGAGAAAATTAATGGAAAGTTCCTGTTTAAAAATTTTATTAGTTAGAAGGATTTAATATATTTTTATATACTAAAAATACTATTACTTGGCATGATTTTATACATAGAAAATACTACTACTCAAATTCAGGTTGTAGTGATCAATAAAAATTTTAGATAGGAATTTTTTTAACCGATTCTTTTAAGAAAAACTGTAATTCAAGACTTAATTTTAAGTTATGGATAACAAAGAAGTTTTTTTTCGTCTGAAAGTTAAAGTTTCTATTAATTAAGTTTTAAAAAATTATTAAACATCCGAATAAGTTATGTAATTAAATAATTTTGATATTAACTTTCTTCAAAATTAATAACTAACTTGCCTAATTTGCCCCAAAAAATAATAAACTTGTCTAAAATTTAAGTTGTAAAAGATTCGTAATCTTAAAGTTTTTAATATAAGATTTATAAAATCTAAAACTTTAAATATACATTTAATGTTGGAGATCATGAAGAATCAATGACTACAAATCAAATACCAGGAGCGATCCAAATACAGAGGGCCTTTTTGGAAGTGAACAAAGTCAAAGCTTAAGAAAAAGAAAGACTTAAAGCAATTCAATACAAAAACGGCCAAGTCTCGCATGTTACTTGCAGTAGTTTTATTTTTTAAAAAAACATTAATTTCCCAATTTATTACGGCCTTTGAACGTTTCAAGAAATAAAAAATTTATAAAAAAAAAAGAAAGGAAAAAGGCAACCTCATAAAAAGATAAGCAAAAAAAGTTTGTTATTCTTTTTCTTTTTTTTTTTTGGGAAGAAAAATAGAGATAAATTTGCGTTGCCTTTATTAATATAGTTCTCTCTCAGAAACATACCAACCAGGAAGACGAACAGAGTATTCGCTCTCTGTTTTTCATCGTTCGGTGTCTGACTCTGATCTTCTTGCTTCATGTTCATGGAGAAGCGCGAGTGCAAGCTTTGCTCCAAAACCTTCGCTAATGGCAGAGCTCTGGGAGGTCACATGAGGTCTCACATGAAGAAGCTTTCGCTACCTTCCAAGCCACAGGAATCCCGATCGCCTTCTCCCACTTTACTGAGTTTCGCGGCCGACTCGCCTTCTTCTTCTTCTTCATCTGAAGATGAAGGAGACAACGGTCTGAGTTATGTCTTCAGAGGGAAACCGAAGAGGAGCATTCGCATCGTAGATCCTGAGTTTTCGTTTGTTGTGGATCCTAACGGCTCTGTGATTCAAGACAGAGAGAGCGAGACGGAGACCGAGTCATCCAAGAAGCCAAGTCGGAAACGATCCAAACGAGCTTGGAAACTCGGTAGTTCCGATGATGATGACGATGATGATGATCACTACTGTCACAAGAAAATTCAGCAACAAGAAACAGTGGGAAAAGTCAAATCGAACGAACTGTGTAAGACCGAGTCGTGGATTCCGGAGCCTGAACCGGCGAGTTCGATCTCCGATACGACCACCGAAGAAGACGTCGCGTACTGCCTTATGATGCTTTCTAGGGACAAATGGAAGAGACAAAAGGATCTGAAAGACCAATACGACATCGCGGAGGAAGACGAGGACAAGGACGAAGACGAAGACGCGGAAGAAAACGAAGGCGATGAATCCGAGGGGGCTTTGAAAGCGTTGAAATCCAGAACTCGCGGTAAGTACACGTGCGAGACGTGCAAGAAGGTGTTTCGATCTTATCAAGCACTTGGTGGTCACAGAGCGAGTCACAAGAAGATCAAAGTGGAGCCCGAGAATCATAACAATAATGAAGGCACTTCATCTTCTTCAATGTTGGATAAGAAAATTCACGAATGCCCTATCTGTTTCAGAGTTTTCTCTTCAGGTCAAGCTCTTGGGGGACACAAGAGGACCCATCTTACTGGGTCGTCGTCGACATTACCGACTCAAACTTCCACTAAGCCGGTCGAAAATTTCATAGATCTTAACCTTCCTGCTCCGACGGACGAAGACGACATCAGCCAAATCGACAATTCTGGAGTTTCAGATGCTGAATTCGTCATTGATCGCATCAGACAGTGAAGAAATTCTGGTGCTTTAGCACCTAGATTACTTCAATTCAAAGGTAACTAAAAGAGAACAAAGTTTTGGTCAAATTTTCTGTATAATTTTATATAACTTATATGCTTAATTAGTCTTTAATTCTTTCCTTTTGGAATTCTAACTTGTAATTCAGTTCTCCTGAATTATGATGCTTTGCTTCTGTAACAAGTGACTTTAATTAGCATCCATTAATGGAGGAACCCAACTATTGTGTTTAGGGTTGTTACTCTCTGTTAATTACTCTATATTCGAACTTTATTTTCTTTTCCTTCAAATTAAAAAAACCATGAACTGATAGAAAATTTTTTTTTTTGGTGTTTATTTGTTTCCTCCACTATGCAAAAGAAATGCGAAGCGTGCGTGTTGTAGTGGACTCTGTTTCAGAATATTAACTATGGGAAGTTTTAAATATAAAAGTCGTCCTCTTTTTCTTTTCTTTTTTTTTTTTGGCCAGAAAATATCAAAGTCGTTCTCACCAGAAGTTGATCAACCTCTGTGTCAGAAACTAACTTCTACCTTTTTCTAGTTTTTTTGGTATTGACTAACTGTTTTTCCCTTAAAAAATTAGTTATAATTATATTATAAGAGAATTATTTTTGTTGATTTTTTGGCCAATATTTGGGCGTGGGTTAAATTAGCCATTTTATTCATCTATTCAATTCCGGGGGATGGGTACTTTTTTATTATTTTCATCCTCAAGTTTTTTTTTTTGGAACTGGGACAAGAAGATATATTCCAATGCACTTTCCCACTTTTTCTTTTCTTTTTTCCTTTAAATTTCCCCTATTCATTAGACGCTTTTTTGGTTTGGGGGGGGGTGGGGACGCCGTTATTTTCATGAGATTTAATGAATTTTTGGAAAAACAATTTTGTGGAATCTTAGTCTGGGCAAAAATGATGTGTCTTCAAGACTTTGACTAAACGGAATAAGTGAATTAGTTTTTTTTTCTTTTTTGTGTTTTTTTGCCATAGAATAAGTGAATTAGCTGAAATGCCATAAGTGGGTTCCAGAAACAACCTCAATGTCAAGCTTAAGACGAAGGAAGGAAAGAAAGTGGGATCCCATATTTTCTGATAGATCAATTTGACCAACTATTGAGTTGAACCTGACTTGATATTTTGTAGCATGGCAGGTCAATTTTGGTTTTGTGGAAAATTCATATCTGAAATTATTTTTTGTACAAAATAATTGTCACTATAAAAAAAAGTTTTTGTCTCTTAGGGGGACTAAAGACGTGGTCAATAGAGAAACGGAAAAAGTCTTTGCTGAAAAAAGATTTCTTCCTTTTATTTAATTGGAGCTTTCATTCCGTGATCACTTTTATATAATAACACTTTGGAAATCAAATACCAATTTGAATTCAATTAGTTCATCTGTTAATTAGATCAGAAACTGTAGTTAATCACATAATTCAAACGGATTCTAGAAATTAAATAGTTTGACAGATAATTTAAAACAATTACTTTTTCTCAATATCATAATTCATAATTTAAGTAAAACGAACCTATCTCTTTTATGATGTACGTAATAAATTAAAAAAAAAAACTTCCCTCAATCTTTCATACGAGAGATTTTTTTGAGGAACGCTTGTTACTATTTATAGGAGATACTAATGGTAATTATCCACTTAATCTTTCTGAATAAATAAGAATTTTTTTATTAAAAAAACTTGTATTTCTAGCATATTTATTATCTTTAACTAGTTTTAACTAATTTTTTATCTACTATTTGTATATTATAAAATATAAAATAAACTAGACAAAGCAAAAATAATTAATATCTTGTTATATGACATGAATTAATCACAAATTGTTGTGCTGGTAAAACATTATATTGTGAATTCTTTTATGAAAATGGATTGTGTTATTTTCAGGGCATGATATGATATGATAAGATAAGAATTGTTTTGTTTGTTGGTTTGGTTTTGTAGTGCTTGGGGTTTGTATTTTATTATTGTGGCTTTGTCAAATTGCTTCATAATGGAAGGCACTGTTGAGTTTTAGACTTTTAGGAGAGGCTCCCATTTCTGTTGAAATAATATCTGACTGGTTAACAACTATACCCATTTTGATAAATTACCAATAAATTATTAATATTAATTTAATAAATGTATTACTATAAACTTATGGAAGTTGGTGGCTTCAAAGTTAGATGGATGGCATATAGCTTAGTGGTTACCACTTCACTGTTTTTATTTTATGTCAAACTTTAGTGCATCAGAATATTTGCAGTTTGTCAAGACTTTTTATATTTTATATGGATGGAATTTTATTTTTTTATAGATTGTTTTCTTTTCTAATTTTTGGTGAAAAAGAATAATTATTTTAAATGAATTTTTAATGGATCTGAAAATTTTAAATGTATTTATAGTACTTACTTAAGCTCAATATCTGCTTAGTGTTTTCCAAACAAGTTTCAGGGAACATTTTTTACAACTTGATGGGATCGATACCGAATATATTTTAATATATAATTAGAAATTAGCATAATCTCGGTAGCTTCTCTGTTTGCCCAAATATTCTTCACTTTGGAATCTCCTGGTTATGGAAGAAAAGTGTTCATTAGTTTTGAAAAAGCATCCACAAATATTCTCGACTATATTAAAATATATTCAATTAAAATTATTGAGAAAATTATGAATTGTAATTTTTTTTGTTAATTTTAAATTTTAAATCCAATAATAATTTCATAATTTAAAATTGATTATAAACATATTGGATACAGGTTCGACTAGATTTGTAAGTCATATGCCCTTTCTCATAATCATCCAGGGTAGGCCATCCACTTTTTTTGGGCATTTGGTCAAACATTGGTGTACAAATATTCTCTAGAATGCCTATAAGTATATTCCCATATCAATTCCATATTGATTTGCAGAGACTTGTTAAAATGAAATTTGAAAAAGATTTTAAAAAATGTGGAAGGATTGGAAGATTCCATTCTGCCAAACAGCGAGACTAATTATTTAAAAAAAAAGGTTGAATTCCCACTAGATTGTTTGTTTATAAACATTTGATTAATTTATTGCTAAACATTTTACGTGTAACCGATCATACATGCATATATATTATTGGAAAAGATATCTATAGATTTCACTTTATACAATGGTGAGTAGATATGATGGTAATACGGTTTTTTAATCTTTAAGCAAGTGGTTAGGAGTTTGACTTTTAATTTTGTATATATGAAACGAGTTAAGTTAAGAAAAGTCTATCATTTATGAGTAATGGATGTTCTTAATTTCATACAAAAATGTGAACAAAATGCTAAAAATGTAGAAACAACTGAGTATAACTTTAAAGAGATTTTTTCCACCAACGGCAAAGGTTTTTTCAAGATGACACAAAAAGTGGGTTTTTATTAAAAAAAAAAAAGGATCAAATAAACAAAATTTATTAGTATGCTAATCTTAAATAAAAATTTATTAATATTGATATTGATAATCTTATTAACCTAAGATTTTCGTTGTGCTTTAAGTGAGAAAATTTGAAAAGAAGGGGAAGCACTTTCAATTCTATCAAATGAGGTGCCAATTAAGGGCATGTTAGAACACGAGCATTCAGCACAAAAAATCAATAGCAATATTTTATTCCAATTATAAATTTTCAATTGTCGAGAGGAATTTTGATTTTAGAAATAATACCTTAACTTGACTTGTTTACTTGTGAATGGGTGAACATGAGTGGGAAAAATTCTCTATTATTAAAGCTAAGAAAACGAAAAAGAGTAGGCTTTTTAGCTTTTTCTTTTTTGAGTTGATGATAACCCCTTGTGATGAGCTTCCAAGCAAAACAACCATTCTACAAATCATTATAAAAAGGGGAAATGTCCACTCCAAGAAAGATCCAACAGCCAATATAATTCACAAGCTTTGGTATCACATTATATTCCACAAATTTTTTATTAAGATATTTGAAGTTGAAGATGGAGGAATAACTAAGGAAACTCTCTTATAGGTGAAAGTTTCAAATTGAAAAAAAAATGTAACAACCATTTTAATTAAACTAAATTATCTTAGTAATCAAGGTTATTTTGTTGGATGGATCAATTGAAGGGCCAAATGAAATTATTTTGGAATGAGACTTTTTGAATTTAGAAAAGTAGACATTTTAACTTTTTCACCGAGTCTTAATATGTAATTTTTGAAGGTTGGTAGAATATAATAAATTATAAATTTTTGAAGTTTATATAAATATATATATGTGCACATATGAGGCGGGGGAGGAAATAAAAGGGTTTCAGAGAGGCAGCCACTTAATTTTGAATTAAGGAAAGTGTTGGTAAATTTGGGGATAAGTTTGGGGATTTTGTTCATCAATTAGTTTGTACTCAAATGAGTTTATGAAAGTACATTTAGTGTTTAATTCATTTAGATTGCCTTTATTATGTGATTCGGAGTTTGGGTTTATATGTGAAAAGAAATATGATAATTTCACCAATTAAATTTGAATTTAATGGTTGTGTTACATTATTTTATTTAAGGTTGAATTGAGGATAACTAGTTTAATTTGTTGATTGAGATCGAATTTTTGAAGGATTTTGATGAATTGAGATTTGTACATGCTAAATCTTAATGACTAAGAATTAGTTAAGTAAAGATGCAATTTGGATTGGATAATTAAAGTGCATTTAGAACATTGAAGGTAGTTAAGTTTAAATGTCAACTTAATGGCAACGTCCTCTACATGCTTTGGTCATTAATATATTATGTTGTGTGTCTAATTATGTTTAATTGTATAAACTAAAAAATAGTTAAATCTAGATATTATTTCTCATATTATATTTGGTATAGTTAACTAATTTATTTGATTTTCTTACAAAAAGGAGTAGTATTAAATTACCACAATCCATATTTTTTATATCATCATATGGCCCTCAATCCTATTAAATCATACCTAAATATTTTTATTCAGATTAAGATACCACTCTTAACTTAATTATTTCCCCTATAACGTTCAGGCCACTAATCTTATTTGAGAGGAATCAAAACATATCAATTTACCTCAAGTTCCGTTGATGAATTCATTTAAAAAAATAAAATTATTGCTTTAGAGATTGTTAAAAAAAAAAAAGGCCCGAGGCAATCTTTTTTTTTTAAAATAACTTAGATGGTGAAAATATAAAATTTATACTAATAAATAATTTGACTTGTGTATATTTTGAATCTGTATAGTAGCGATAATATATGGAGGGGCCACGTGGCGCAAGAAAGTGACAAGGAGGATAAAAGGGCGGCTTTGGGTTGGCTTGCTGAATGGTTTGGATACGGAGAGGGCCACATCAGTCGGTGGGGCGGCTTTGGTTCCATTCAATAAATCTAAAACATCTCACAAATAACTTTTGATGTCACCACTTCTGAATTTTAGGGGTGTCATGTACTTCTTCAATCTTCTTCAACTGCCTATCACCTGTTCATGTTGTGTTTAATATAAAATTTATTCAACTAATTTAATTAGATTAAAAAAGTTAAGTAAGTTAGTTAACTATAAAAAATATGACATACTTTTTTAAAAATACTATAATTATCTTCCTTGATATCCCCTCTCCCTCTTCTACTTGATTATAGTTGAGAAAGTATCCATAGGAATAATTTAAGAAAAATTAACAAATATGAGAAATAAGTCTTATATTTAAAACTAAAATCAACTCAATAATTAAGTTCTAGATTAAGGAATGGAGGAGTATTTTTTTTTTTGGTATATAAACAATGTGTAGTAGTTTCTCTCTTTTTTAAATGAAAATATCAATTACATAACACGAAAAAAGAATTATACATCTAAAGTTGGCATGATGAAATTTAAAGAACAGGAGATTAGTAAAGGGAATTAGGTGAAAACTCCCTATTTGACAAAATTTATCGGTTGGCACAAATATCTTTGATTGGTCCAACGCTTCTTTGACTGTTCAACTATGCGCAAAAGTCTTTAGAATAGAAGGTATTTGCATATATAACTGAAAATTTGTTACACATAACTAAAAAAAAATTATACCCAATCAAAATAGTTGTATTCTCTCAAATTCAGACCTTTAGTGTCAAAAATTTTCTAAATAAGGGCTTTTCACTAAATTTTTCATTAATAAAACATAAGTTTTATTAAAAGAGCGACCAAGAAAAAATTGAAGCAGCGAACTGACATCTTTTTCTTAGATGCCATTGAAATAAGAAGGAATGAGCTCATAAGCGTATTGTATAAAAAAAACAATAACAAAATAAAAAGCTATTAATTTTCATTTAACTTTCTCTATCTCTATTTAACATTTCACTTTTTATTTAACTTTTTCTATCTCTATTTAATATTTTAGTTTTAATTAAATATGAATTTGAATAATACAAAGTTTTCAGTTTGATCTGATCTTTACTCTTTAGATGATCTAGATATAATTATTTGTATAGAAACTAAATTGCTAATAATTATTTGTATGGGTGGTTTGATATACATATATACATGAATCTCAACATTTAAGTATGGGAAAAGTAATCAAAAAGGTCTGCCCTTATCTCTTATATCTTAAAGGAAGCTAGTTTTCATTGCGGGCGGCCCTAGTTAGAAGAAATTGACCAATTAAAGGTGAAGTTTTTTTCTTTTTCTTTCTTTGTAAGAGTGAGTGCTACTTTTAGACTTACACACTCCAAGTGGTGGAAATGCATTAAAAGGAAGCTTGAAATCGAAAAAAGAATGAAACAAACACATTTTTTAACATTTTTTTTATTCCTTTGGCTATGTCATGACCTCATAAGGTAAGCCTAAACAAAAAGACAGAGTCAACTAGGCCTCCATGCATTCTTTTGCTCTTTTCAAAATTCTACCCCATTGCATCATTATCAATACACAAACAAAATATATATAATTTATAATTATAATCTTAAATTAAATCTAGAGTAAAAATCATACCAATTTCTTATTTATTATGAATGTATTATTGACTTCAATATATTAATATTTTTCCACATAACTATTTTTAGCTTGAAACCTTTTTTAAATCAAAAGTGCTTTTTTGAAATGGTGCATTTAGCAATTGAATTTGGCACGAATAAGTTCATGTATTGGACAATAGCATCTTCATGGACACCACTAATATTGGAAAGCACACACAATGCACCTCATGTTTTAATTTTCCTTTAAATAGAAAATTGAACTTTAAAATTTTATTTTTGTATGATTTTCTTATATTTATCACTATCAGATATCAATGCATAAGCTTTGCCCAACCCTCTCTTTTCCACTATATGGATCTTTCACTTTTTCTTTACTTTTTAATTTGAATAATATTTTTATTAATAATTTGATATATATTTAGAATATTATGGTTATAAATGTATTATAATTTCTTCAAAGTTAAAAAGTTAGTAATAAAAACATAAATCCTATACCTTGTCAGACCCAAATATTATAGGGACGATTCTCATAACATGATTTTTAAACTTCTAATTTTATTTAAGAAGAGTCAAGTCTCTTTTCACTTCGATCTCCATGGTTAATTAAACAAAATTTATTTTAATTTGAAAACAACAAAACTTAGATTAAATTACTTATGCCCATTAAGTCAATTCCATAAGTAAAAGCGTAAATATGCATTTTGACAGCTAATAATAATAAGAGTAAAATACTATAACCTCCCTTATATTTTGTCTTATTTACACAGATCTCCCCTCTATTTTGAAAATATACACTTAAATCCAAATGGTTAATTCCGTTAAGAATATTTCAAAAAAATATTTTTTAAATTCAAATTTATGTTGAAATACTTTCTATTTGCTAAATTACCCTTCATAATACTAAATCCCAAAATCTTGGTTAAAATTATATTGAAGAATTTAAGATTATTTTCTCCTTTAACTTAATTTTATTTTTTATTTTTAAAAATTGTTGTTTGTTTAATGTTTTTATTGTATTGGGCCAAAAATTAAGTGATTTAGTTAATAAAAACATAAATTTAAATGATTTATATAAGTTTCTAAACTCGTATAATTTATATTATGTGATAAGAAAATAAGCATTCAAAATATTTTCTAGCCATTTAAAAAAAATCTTAATTTTCAATATTTCATGAGAAACTAAATTTATATAATTCTATAATATAATTGAAATTAAAATTTTTATAACATATTAAAATTTTTGAAAATACATGTATTATAATTATTTTTTGTTGTATAAAATTTTTTTTAAAGATATAAATGTTTAAATAACATTTATGTTAAAGAGGGATATTTTGGTCAAAATAAAAATTTGAAAGTCAAACTTAGCGGTCAACTAACAGTTGGATGGATGAAAATTGAATCTTAAAAATATAAAAGAGGTTTGTATAACATACATTTTAATTTGAAGGGAAGTTTATATATGGTTTCAAAATAGAAAAGAGGTTTTGTAATTTAAGTAAAATAGAAGGATAGTCAATGTATTTTACTCTAATAATAAAATAACAGGTATCCATAACTTCACATGTGAATTTATAAATGTACATACACATTTTAATAATGAATAATAAAAAAATAACCAGTATCAATATGAAAATCTACAAATCCTAATTTACATTATTAGAGCTGATGCATAAATTTACAAGTGTTACACATACACATTTTAACAACTAACAACGATTAAATAATGAGTGTGATTAAATTTTGACTTAAGTTTTATTCTTTAAAAGAAAACTATTCAAAGAAACGTTGTAATGTGAGTGGTGCCCATGAGAAAATGGGAGAGAAACCCTCCCACCAGGTGAAATTGGGACCATGTCGTCTTTATGAAGAGGTGGAAATTAAGGATAACCACGAGCTAAGGCCCACAAAGCAATTTCTCACAAGTCAAGCAAAGTACACGCAACTTGATCGATCCCTATATATCCACCTCAATATGTATGTGAAAGTGGTTCGGTTTCTGCCCTACTTTTCAACATTATATCTTCGTCAAATATTACGCACATATGATCAGTGTCATAGACTTATAATTAAGTACCAAACTTTGATTTGAATCTCACTTTTGAACGGTTACGCCATAAATGCATCTCCCAAAGGAATCAAAGTTCACAAGCATCAGTTGATCAATGGGCTGTACTGCATAATGGGGTAAATTAAAGCTTGTAATTTCCTGCTGTTCTGGCCATTGACAACATATACTCCTATGGTCTCATTTATCAAAAAGAGAAAGAAGATATTTTTTGATCATATTTATAGGGTACTGAGAGAAATTTTTTTGTATAAATATACAATTTCATCATTCATTTATTATTGTGTTAACTTTGTTTACATGATGTATAATGTATATTAAATAGGAATAAAGTTGAAGAGTTGTTGAATTTTAAATGAAAGTTAATGAAGTTTAATGTTTTTCTTGGTCTGTATAAAATATGTTAGAAATAACTTATAAATAAGATCATAAGAGTATGTAAATAGGCATAACAGACTCAGAGAAAAAGGGTCAACCAAACACATTATTATGGCATATAATTAATCCCACGCACGTTTATGATTAAGTTTAGTTGATAGCAATCTAACAACCGCTGTGTTAATTAATTAAGAAGCTCAAGGGAGAAAAGTTCATTACTTTTCCAGAATAACAGTTCTACCTAACGTATGGCTGGGAACATCCACCAAACCTAATGCAGTACAAGCTGAGAGTTTGGTTATAGCAAAGCCATGTGTGATTAGTCACTATAAGCCCCATCCTATTAAATAGTTTGTCTACATAATTGTGCTCTAAATTAGGAGAAAACAACTCTTCCAACATGCTTTCTTTTCCTTCCTTTTATAAAACTCATATTTTAGAGCTTACTTCTAGTGTGTTAAACCTATATTGACATGGGAGGAGTTTGATATTACTATTTGCAAGTGACCTTAGAGAGTTAGGTTGCAAATTTTGATACCTTATCGCTCAGAATGTTATGAGTCTCACATCAAAAAGCATCAGGAATGAAGTCTAGTTTATAATTAGTTCAAGCCTCACACAATAAGTGAGTCTTTTGAGGTGAGCTTTTCCTTTAAACTTATGCTCATAACAAAGAACTCTAATAAAGGCCTGAGACCAAGTTCATGATTTTCTTGGACTTAACATCTCTACCCGTGACGTTTGTAATACTACTGTTTTGAAACTTGATCCCAACATAGTTTACTTAATAATTAGGTGCATAATCAAACACTTGAAAATTTCTTATTCTATAGTTGTGTTAGCTGTATACTCTCACTGAAGGCCAACTAGATCGGTTTCTGTAACTGTTCATCCTTTTTGAGTTTTCCATGACTTTATTTAAGAGTGTCTCTTCGTAGAGTTAGTTTCGTTTCTTTGTCTGGGTTTTCTAAGGGAAGCAAACAAAACATTAATGAGTAGTTCAACCGTTAACTTGTGACTTTTACGAGGCAAAATCCATCTGCCATAGAATTTTCATTCAATTTGGGCATTGAAGATAGCATGGGTGAGACAAACTTCTGATCTAGGGTTTCAATGAAGTAAAGTTCCAGACATCTTAGAAACACAAAACACACACATTTGCCGACCATCCTTTTTATGGTAAAGGACTTTGGTTCACGCCATAAAGGTTATTTGATTCAAGCATGATGCTCTATTGGTGGCATGTGATTTGTTAGCCTTTAGAGAGATGCTTATGATTTCCACTTTCTTGGTTTGTCTTTAGGCCTTTTATTTAGTTCCTCTGTGGCCCATGCCTTCTTTTTCCACCATATCAACCTCCACGCCATATCCTTCCCTGAATTTTGTCTCTAGATTTTATCTTTATTTTCAAAGAAAGCTAGTATTATAGGTCATAATAATTTTATATTATTTTGAGATACTTTCAGGGAAAGTTGTGAAAAAAATAATAGTTAAATTTACAAAATAAAAAAATAACTTGAATTTGCAAAATTTCAAATTAGTCGTAATGACTAAATTGAAATTTTAAAACGTTGGTGACTTTACATATTGCCCTTTATTTTTTTAAAAAACAATAAGACACCTTACCAGCCAGTTGCTAAAGTTCTAGCACTAGCAGCTAGCTTTTTTTATTTTTTAAATTTTTTTAACATTCATAACGTGATTACAATTCTCATAACGATATTCATAATTCCATCAACATCATTTATCACGTGTTTTTCTTTTTTTAAATTGACATTTTTTCCCAACATCTGCAACTTTTATAATGATATTTATAACTCTATTAATGCCATTAATCACTTTATATAATATGTCTTTAAACTTAGAAAATTAGTGAGGCCTTAACCTTAGAGTTATGAATATCATTATAAGAGTTGACGATCATGTCAAATGTTGAAAAAATCAGACTTTTAAGACTTGAAAAACATGTGGTTAATAATGTTAATAAAGTTGTGAATATTGTTATAAAGAGTTATCATCGTATTATGAATGTTAAAACATTCCATTTTAAAAAGCTAAAAAATATATGGTAAATGATGTTAATAGAGTTGAAAATATCCTAAACTTAGATTCATGAAAATGATGTATGCATTCTATTACTATGATTCAGGAAAGGTTGCTACATATTTTTATTGAATTTCAAGGCGCTAAAATGTAGATCCAAAAGCCGGGTTTTATGAAGATTCTCGTGGATATTGTCTCGATTCGTGCAAATATTGATTTAATTTACGTTAAGCGAAAGTACCTTGTGTTTTCTAAATTACAGTTATGGCCCAAGAATTTTCTAAATTATGCGTCTACCCATAAGAAAACAAATCAATTTTGAAAATGACAGCACAGACACCTGGGAATTTTTCTCCCTACCCAAATATTTTTAAAAATTACATTATCCCAAAACTTTGTGAAATTATATTTTAGTCCCAAAATTTCCAGAATCCCTTTTTATCCCGAATCTCTTCCAGGATTATGAATATGACCATGAATACTTCTTAATTGTTTAGTTAAGTCACGAGTCTCTCCTAATTTCATTTTATCAGAAGAAACTTTGTAAATTTCTTATTTAGCCCTAGGGATCATGAAATTTAAGGCCTTTGGCGTCATAAGTACATTAATAATGGACAAGCCCTCATTAGTATGACATTATTGATGTAATTTCAGCTTTTGGAACTTAAGTGTGTGTCTATATACACACGCTTCAAGCATTTACAACGTCTTCAACTTTGTGGCTCATAGGTATGGATATATTGAACACATTACCAAATAGACTTTGTGTGAGGTTAATCCATTGGGAAATTTGAGCCGTCAATGAATATTGTTTTACCTTAAAGTTGCATATTGTTTGAAAATTTTATTTAAAAGCATATTGTGCACGCACAATTAATGGGAGAAATTGCATAAAGATTCTAAAAAAGTCTCTAAGCATCCCAAGGGATTTGGGTCTAGCGAAAGATTATCCTCTCACAATGTTAAATTAAGATTTAAATTTTTATTAGAAGAAATATTCATATTTAGTGTCTAGCAATCCTTCAAATAAAATTGCCTTTAATAAAAAAAATAGCTATGTTTAGCAAAAGCAAAAAAAAAAAAAAGGTCTGTGAGTTACTTAGCTAGAGAGTCTAAACTGGCATATCTCACTTCTGAGTAGTCATGTGCTTTTGAAAAGGCCCATGATAAGAAATGGTCAGAGTCCAACCAGATTATTTTGGTGTTCAACATTGAGAAATGAATCTACCCAAAAAAAAAAACACATTGAGAAAGGAATTAGGCATAACATCCTTAATTGAAAAAAAGGAATACACGAATTGAATATTTAAAAAATATCAATGAATATATCCATTTCAATTCTATATATAAGACATAAATAATGAAACCATATAGATCAAAACTCGACTAAAATTGCTTAAAAACAATTAATGCGTGAAAGTATATTTTATTTTTAAAAAATACTCTTATTTATGAGAATGTGGTGAATGAGAGCCAGATAATAAGTAGGGAAATAGGTGTGCGAGGTATATAGTGATATAATATGCAATCACTGTGGGCCAGAAAAAGGAGAAAGTTAGTTAAACTTTCAAATATTTTTTAAGTATATATAGTACTCCCTCCATCCTTTTTTAAAAATAATAATTACCATCCACTTCTTGTCTTTAAATATAAGCACATTTGTAAGTTGTCTTAAATTTTTGAAACAAATTTTTTGTTTTATTCTCATTAATTACTTATTTTAATACTCAATATATTTATTATTTTATTTTTCAGACTATTATCTCTCTCCATCACATATTTTCTCTCTGTCATAATCCTCTTTATTATAATAATTTTATTATTCTCTTTCTTATACTCTCTCTTCCCTTAAATAAGGGTATTTTGAGGAAAAAAACTTTTAATTTCTACCTATTTATTATTTTTAGGTAATTTTTTAACCTACGTAATGGAGTTTAAGGTTGTTTATAAAAAATGACGGATGAGGTATCTTATCAATAGAATCATGCTTACATAAAAACTGTATTTTATTCATAGGACCGAGAGGAATATATAAACTGGAAAGCTCGCTACTATTCAGTGCTTGATGACGCTGGCTATGGTGGGGCAATAGGGAATTGGGGAGCATATCTGGAAAAATGTTTCAGCATTTCAACGGGTTAAAGTCATATTGTGAGAGAGCGGGAGAGAGAGCATCTTAATCTGGAAAGTTTTGTCCTCTGTTTTCCGTTAAAATTTAATTGTGAGTATTCATAGTTTTATAGTTTAAACATAAGCTTTAAAAATCCCAAAATTTATACATGCCTAATTCACCCATTAAATGATTTGTTACTGTACCTGTTGGATTAACGGTAAAAAATAACTTATTTTCAATTTGACTTTTAAAAAAGATTAGATTGAGTAAAGTGATTTATGTTTAGAGTGACTTTTATAAATAAGTTATTTTATTAAAGTAAAAGTTGTTTAAATTGTAATTGAATAACTAAGTTTAGTTTGTAAAGTTATCAAAATGAGTAAAAAAATTAGAATTAATTAAAGACCATTGTGAAAAATAACCATACATCCCATACGGCCATACCTTGTTCTGCAACACCTATTAAATTTTCTCTTTCACACATTTCTTCGAACATCTTATGGGCATTTAAAATTAACTCATAAATTACCAGCCGCACATGATCGAGTTTTACAAAATTTTCTCAATTGAAGCTGTGAACAAAATTCAACTCATGATCACAACAAAACAGCATTAACCAAAAATACTTTATCCTCTCTCCTGCTTTTACGCATAACAGTTGAAATAGGAATGAGCAAACCCATGGCCACAACACACCAACAAAGCAAAGGAAAAGAGAAAGAAGCTAGTGAGTAGTGAGGTACAAAACAATAGAAGGAAAAGAGGGACATAGGAACCCACATAATGACCCTTGGCAGCGGCAATCAAAATCTCGCACACGCATACCCTAAAAAGGAAACAGGGAGAACGGAGATGAAGATGCAGAACTCACCCAAGTTCGACAGCCACACCCTGCATCTCAGCCGAGCCGGAGAAATCAACCACGAGGAGGACGCTAGATGAGATGGAGCTCACTTCTTCCTCAACTCAACAGCACGTGACGCAAAAAACGAGGGAAGAAGAGAGGAGAATTTTGGCAGCCCTGCAATTAACAGTCTCCACCCACCGCCCTAAGTACGATTGAAAATTCATAAGCACCGCGTATCCTACTTATCTAATCGTGCTTCTTGCTGCCTCCCCCCCCCCCCCCCAAAAAAAAAAACCAAAAAGCTTCTGGCCATAGGTCAAATAAGCCAAAAGCCTATCCAAACATGACCATGAGTTTCCAATCGCGCTTATGGGGTGAAAAGTAGCTTTTTCTAGCTCAGAACGCGATGCCAAACAGAGCCAGTACTTTCTTTTATTTTTAATATAAAAATTGATTGACTAATTTAATCAGATCAAACAAATTTGTTAAATTAGTTATTTATAATAAATAAGTAATTTTTTAAAATACTGTTGCTAATCATATGTATTAATTAGAATTATTATTCGATGAAATTTTTAATATGCGCAATTATTACAAAAACTACTTTAAAAAAATAAATAAACATGAGAGATAAAATGGATTAAAATCTTATATTTAAAACTAAATTGAATATCAAATTAACTTTTATGTTAAAGACCGAAAGTAGTATTTTATAAAGTAGGCCATAACAAATGTGAGCTTGCAAATAATCTTCGTAACAAAACATTTTAGGTCCTTCAGATCCTATGGTCTTTGAAAAAAGAAAAGAGTCCTTCAAATCCCTTCTATTGTCGTTTTCACTTTCCATATATCCTCTTCCGTGTATGCATGTTCTGATTTTATGCCTAAGAAACAGAACAATCAAGCATTGTATCTCCTAAATTGAACCATTTCATATTCATGGGACAACTGCAACGATTGTGACAGTATCATGTCACCTTGCTTGGAAAAAAAAAGAGAGTAACAACACATATACAAAGAAACCAATAAGCTATTAATTAAGATAACAAGTGATCTTATCTTCACAGGGAGTAAAACACAAATTTAAATTCTGAAAAACGTATTTGTTAGGAGGATTTTAACCTTATCATTCTTAACCTAATAAATATTAGTTTCAAATTCAACATAATTTAGAAATATATTGAGTTATAACAAGGAAAAAAACAAAAACAAAGAAATTCAAGAGGAAGAGAAAAATGACAAAAGGCAAATATGAACAACACAATGCCGACAAAGCATGAAACAACCTAATTCACAATCCTCATCATGCAAAAGACCAAGACAGTGGGATGCCTCTTGATGGTTTTGCCACATGGCCAATTAATTACCCTCCAATGTATAATATCACTCTCACAACTTGGGCGCTCTCCTGGGGCCCACTAGCCGGAGTGCTTTGCATTTTGCCTTGCGCCTTGTTCCTCAAGATCCACATATTCCTCTTTTGGTTCCCCCACGCCCTCACAACCTTCGTTTGAAGTCTCAACTTTATTACCACCAAATACTATCAGATTTAGGTTTAGTAAGAGGGACTAGTTCCTCCCAACATAACTAATTAATGTTAAAGTTACTACCGAGAGAAGCATTCACATTTAATATATGATAATATCTTGTATAGGATTACCTTCAATAAAAAGATACAAGCGCATAACAAAAAAAGCTTTATTACTATTTTTTCAAGGAGAAATGATATTTAACTACTAAAAGAATGAATTAGTGACTGTTAGGTTTTTCTAAAAAAGAATTCTACAAAATTAGTTGTAAATAACGATTCAGTGATAAATAGAAATCTCAATTTCAATGCCTTATTTATAATTGAAATTCCTGAATTTATAGATATTTAACCCAATATTTTCAACTCATTTTTTTAAAAAAATTATGAAGAACATAACTATCATTAATTTACCTTTTTATGACCCATATCTTACTCTCCTTTCTTTTTAATGTTACCGTCTTGTATTGAATGATATCAAGTTGGATTTAAATATTGTTATATTTCATTAGCATATAACTTTTAAAACGTAATTTTTCTACACTCAAGATTTAAACTTTTGAACTTATTTTTAATAAATAAATTCCTTCCGCTTATTTAATTATTGTTAGCAACTTCATTAGTATTTTAACGGTGGACAAAAAGTATGATTATTTTAATAATATAGTACTCCTCCGGTCTTTATTATAAGACCCAATTTGACTTTTTATTTGGTCCTAATTATAAGACCCAATCCATTTTCTCTCTTATATTTATGTATTTTTTTCCAAGATAATCCTTCTAATAATGATAGTTTTAGCCAATATACTTAATTAGCAAGGATATTTTAGGAATAACAATACTTATTTATTATAAATAACCAACTTAACTTACTTCCTTAATCTCCTCAAATAAGTCAATTGGGTCTTATAATTAGGACCGGAGGAGTATCTCGCATATTTTAAATTCTATTAAAATTACAAAATTCCAATTGTATTTTTTATAAGATACATAAAGAATTATACATTAGTTAAAATATCTGTTACGCTTTGATCAAATTTTATAATTTTTTAGTAACATATATTATTCATCAAAAATGAAAATCTAAAATGAGAATACAATGTGTCATCTTCCATTTCCATGGAAGATTCTTTGTAGATTCCTAGGAATCATCCTCTTCTTCCCCACTTCAACCTCTTCCCGCATGATAACTAAATCTCCAATCTCCCCATCACAATCCAATAGGACACCATTTTAGTGAGCCTGTTTTCATGATTTAGTGAGTCCGTTTTTATCTTTAGTCATCTAAAATAATTTTAGAAATATAATGAGGTCGAAACTTTTAAACATTATAAAATATATAGTTTGATATTACTCCAACTAATGATTAGTACTGTTACTGGAAGCATTATGAAATTGTGAGAAATACTGGCTCAAATTTTATTAATATTTTTAATTATGTATGTGGCGGAAAAATGGAAACTAGTTTTAATTTATTCTCAATTGATTGGTATTATTTATGATAAATTTTATTATTGGTTGTTTGACTGAATTTTTAATGTGCTTGAAGAGCGAAAAGCTGTGGCTGAGGTCGGTGGTGATTTGATTCTGATAACATTAATAATTCATAATATGTTGAATGGCGGAACAGGTCTTGTGTTTTGTACCTTTTTTTAAATGAATTTTATTCGGGCAAAAAATGAATTATATTGATGTCTTATCAATCTCATCATTTTATTATCAATTCTATATCAAAAATAAAGGAAAAACTGAAAAAAAAAATTTTTATTAATAAGGAATATTTAATAAATTTTTATATGTAAGAAACACCGGTACTCTGAAAATTTTGTACACATAAAACCATTATTCTAATTTAGATCGTTCAAGCTGGTAAAATTTTTAATGAAAAATTTTTCCTCAATTTTTTTCAGAATTAAACTAGACGTGAGCTTTATCCATAAAATTTAAGAAATGAGCCCTACTATATAAATCTACTAGTAATAGTATTTTTCTCTCATTATTTCTTTTTTCTTTTGCCAATTGCATCAGCTTTTTTAATGTGGTTTTTTTTAAAAAAAAATCTAACAATTGAGTCTTTTTCATTTAACCCAACCATAGTGTTAACTTAGATAACTATTTGAGTTTACCTAATCATCGTGACGCATTATTGAGTTTACATAATCATCTTGGCGCATTATTGAGTTTACATAGAGTTAACTTGGATAACTATTTGAGTTTACCTAATCATCTTGACGCATTATTGAGTTTACATAATCATCTTGACGCATTATTGCATCCAATTGAAAATAGCTCTATCAAAATAATTTTTCCCTTGGTTAAGAGAGGTCATATAATTTATCATAAATTTCATTAAAAAAATTGCGAAATTTTTTTTTTTTGTCTTAGTGCTGGATGCACCAAAAAACTATTTTTGGATGCTAGTCGCATCTAAAAAAAATACTTTAAGGTGCTGAGTGCACAAAAAAATATTTTATCGTACTGGATGCACCTAAAAAAATATTTCATAGTGTTAGATGTACCACAAATACTCTAGGATGCCGAATGCACCCAAAAAAATATTTCAAGATACTAGATACACTTTAACCCAAATTAGTTATATGCAGTATTTTTTATTTTCACATGGTTGAATATAAGTTGCATATGCATAAACTTGAGTTCTTAAACAATTTTATGTGCCATTGGATAACAAATTTTGCAACAGAGATTTTTTTTTTGTTGAAAATTTCCCCTTCATATATACTACCTCCGGTCCTATATATAAGAGCTAGTTAACTAATTTGAGTAGATTAAGGAAATAAGTCAAGTTAGTTATTTGTAACAAATATGTGTTGTCTTTTCTAAAATATCTTTGCCAATCAGATTTATTGGTTAAAACTATTATTATGAAAATGACTACTTTGAAAAAAAATAAATAAATATGAGAGACAAAATAGATTGGAGTATTATATTTAGGGTCAAAATAAAAGTTAAATGAGATCTCTTTTATATTAAGAATTAGGTAGTACTCCTCCGGTCCTTAATATAAGACCCATTTAACTAATTTGATTAGATTAAGGAAGTTAGGTAAGTTAGTTAATTATAAGAAAAGTGACACATTTTTCCTAAAACACCATAATCATCTTTCTTAATACCCCATCCCCCTCTTCTACTTGATTATAGTTGAGGGAGTATCCATAGGGGTAATTTAGAGAAAATTGATAAATATGAGAAATTGGTCTTATATTTAGGACCAAAATCAACTCAAGAATGGGTCCTATATTAAGGACCGGAGGAGTATATATATAAATTATCTAGAAGCACTGTTGTTGAACTGTTGAACAGGTGAAATTTCAAATTTGGACATGATTTTTTTAATGAAAGACAGGACTAAAGCGGAGAAATGCAACCAATGAAAAGTTGGTGCTGTGTAAGCAAGGGGTAGGCAGAGAGGGTGCCACCTAGTTCTTCCCCAAGCAACTACACTGAGCCACATAGTCGCCTCCGTTCGTTTTCAAAACTAATCCTTTAATTTAGTCTTAACTGTGACCCATTTTTAATTAAATGCCATTAATCACCGAATATGCCTTCTCCCAAATTCTCTATGCCTCTCCCTTCTAGCTTCGGCGACTCATTTTTGCCCTTTTTCCCCCCCTAGAAACCCCACTTCCTCACGCCAAGCATATCCCCTTTAATATTCTACCGATTCCCCCATTATAAAAAACCGCTCACTCCCTTTCTACCTTCTCATCTTCCTCGTCACTCAGATATTTTTGCTCTTCCTTTCGATTCGATTTTCTCTGTCGTTTTTGTTTCTGCGATTCAATTTCTCGCAGATTTTTTGTTTTCCTGTTTTTGGTTTTTCTTTTTGAGAGTTGAGATCTGTCGGGAATGAAGTTCGGGAAGCGACTGAAGAAACAGATTATGGAGTCGCTGCCGGAATGGCGCGACAAGTTCCTGTCGTACAAGGAGTTGAAGAAGCTGGTGCGGCTGATATCGGAGGCGCCGCCGTTGCCGGACGGAGAGAGGGAGTACGGGAAGGCGGAGGCTGAGTTTGTGTATCTGTTGAACAACGAGATCGACAAGTTCAACAACTTCTTCATGGAGCAGGAGGAGGATTTCGTGATCCGGCACGAGGTATATATGTTGCTAAATCGAATTCTGAATTTGATGCTGATGAATAATTTAATTGGTTAATAGTTGTAATCATGATTCTGAGGAATTTTGCAGGCGTTGGAAGAGAAGATGAAGGAAGTGAGAGAGAGATGGGGACCAAATGGAAGTGAGGCTTCAGAAGCGAACTACAGAGAGGAGATAGCGAAGATCAGAAAAGATATGGTTGATTTCCATGGCGAGATGGTCCTGTTAGTTAATTACAGTAGCATCAATTACACTGGTATCCACTACTTTTCTTCCTCTTTTTCTTATTAGAAGCATGCTTTTGTTGTGACTAATCTTGTTTTAGTGCTAACAACGGAAAATCATTTTTTTCCCAAAAAAAGAGAGAAAAAGAATATGTTTAATTTAAAGTAGGTGTGGATAAAAGTAGAATATTTGAGCTCGTGGACTTGAATTCAGGTTCATGCAACTTGTCAAGTTTGTGTTCGGATTTTAACAACACTGGCTTATTCTTTTCTCTGTTTTTTTTAAAGGAATATTTATATTTATTTAGTTTGATTGGTCTAGACTCTTTCTTTTGTTTTTTTTTTAAAAATTTAATTTAACTTACATAATACGTTTTCAGGTGTAGAAATTTTCTGAGCTCGGATGTGATTTAATTATTTTTTTATATGATATTCCTTGATTTTGTGTTAAAAATATGGCATAAAGAATTATTTCTTTGCTCCCGAAATTTTGGAAGTATGTTCATAATTTGTAGTTGTTTAATTATTTTTATTAATCCTTTTTGGAAAAATCACAAAAAAAAACCATCGAATTAAAAAAAAAATACAAATTGGAACCCATGATAATATTAGTATAAGTTTTGATAACAATTTTTGTGAATCAGTCAGTCCCTGTGCGTAATTTTTCGAATTCCACAGTCTTTTTTGTGTGGTTTTCTTACCTTTTTTTTATATAAATTTTAAAGAGTCAAGAGGCGCATGTTTTTTTTAATATAAGAGTTAATTGTAAGTTTATTTTAGTTTTAAATATAAATTCTCAATTTATTTTTGTCTCTTAAATTTAAATTCTTCCTATTGAATGCATATATCAAAGGGTTTTTTTTTTAAAAGAAAAAATCTAACGCAAATGATTAAGAAGCATACTTTTAAAAAACTAATATTTATTATTAATAATTAAGTTAACTATTTTTTGGCTCTTTCACTTATTTAGCTTAAAATTCATTGGGGATTTGTTAGTAACCATCTTAAAGAGGTGTGGACCCAGGTCCCATACAAATGCAATTTTCTTGCTCGCTTTTTATTGGGCTTTTCTTTTTTAAAAAAAAAAGATGGCCTGCACCCAAACAAAGAACGTGAGGGCCTTGATTATCGTGAAGATTTATTAGGCCTTGTGGTTAAGCCCGGAATAAAGTAATGGGCGTGTTTGTTCTGTTTGAAGGATTGGCAAAAATACTGAAGAAATACGACAAGAGGACAGGTGGGTTGTTGAGGCTACCATTCATACAGAAAGTACTGGAGCAACCCTTCTACGCCACGGATCAAATCTCCAAACTGGTCAAGAAATGTGAGGGAATGATGGACGTGGTGTTCCCGGCGGCGGAGGAAGAACTGGCAGAGAGGGCCAGAGAAGCGAGAGATGCCATTACGGTCGCCGGAGAAGGCATCTTCAGGAACACCGTGGCAGCTCTGCTGACCATCCAGGAGATCAGAGCAGGAAGCTCCACTCAGAGTGCCTTCTCTTTGCCTCCTCTGAATATGCCTGATTCTCACCTCATTCAGGCCTTTCAGCTCAATTCCACCATCCCCACTAATTGATAATGATACTACAGATTTCATACTGGTCAGTTGTATACTTGCTAGGAGATCAGTCTAGGAATAT
This sequence comes from Neltuma alba, assembly GCF_004799145.2. Classification (NCBI taxonomy): domain Eukaryota; kingdom Viridiplantae; phylum Streptophyta; class Magnoliopsida; order Fabales; family Fabaceae; genus Neltuma; species Neltuma alba. The sequence continues at coordinate 13,928 of NW_021636124.1, read as the reverse complement.
ACTTATATAAATATATATATATATATATATATATAAAATACACGCCAGCAGATTATGCAAGTCCTTGTTCCACAGCTTTGATCAATATGGTTTTTTTTTATAAAAAAAATTCATTTATAAGATCATACAAACTCTTGATCTTGAATCTTGTTGAGAGATGTACCCATATTTAATATTGGATAGTATTTTAAACAGAATTGTTTTCAGCCTCTTGAAAATTTAATTCTATCAGTTTTAACTAGATCTATTCAAGGGTAAAGATAAGAGTTTAGTCCGTTTAGTCCCCAATAGAAGTCATTTTAACTAATTCATCAATATTATAGTTAACTCATCGAACCTATTCTGAGAAATTGTCAGTCATTACAGTTTTATCAAATTTTCCATCAGGTTCTTATAATTTTTTTTTATTTTTAATTAAGTCCTTATTGTATATTTAGTTTTGATGAGAGGCCTTCCGTGATAACAATGTTAGTTTAAGCCTATGTGGTACGTCTTCTTGGTCAACTTCTCCCTCACTCCTGCGACCGGCCCATCAATATTCTCTCTCTCTCCGTACTCCTTTCTCACCGACGCCTGCCACAATCTCCTTCTTTCTCCTCTTGTCACTCTCTCTTCTTCCTTTCCCTCTACACCTTCACCGCCATGACAAACTCTTTCGAGAACAACAATTTCTTCATCGCTCCTTTATGCATTCGTGAACTTGAGTCAAGAGCTTATGAACATTTATTAATGAAAAGAAACTTCCGATGTAACATTTTGAAACCGAATATGTATGCCCAATTTGTTGTTTTCGGAGTTAAGGGGGTGTTTGGTCAACTAAACTATAGTTTTAAAAATAATTTTATAGTATATAAAATAAATATATAAAAAAATTTTATATCAATTTATGTGAAAATAATTTTTTTAAGTATTTTGGGGGTTTACCAAACCACCCATAAATATTACTAATGCCAAGGTTAGAGTTGGGGAGTTGGGCATAATGAAAAGTACGTGAGGAGAAATCCAACATCATGGGTAAATTAAGGAAATAAAGGCATGGAAAGGCGGGCAAGAAGATGATAATTTTTTTTTTTGGGTGAAAAGATTATGATTATTTTGTGGGGGGGGGGAGGGGGGATAGTGATCAGCAGACTGGGTAGAGGAGTGGGGGAGAAGTCAAGCCAAAAAAAGGAGCCACGTAAGCCTAAAGTAACAGTGTGATCACGGAAGCACTCTCCTCAAAACTAAAATTACAATGATGACTCAATAAAAAGAAAAAAAATCATAGGACCTGATTCGAAAATTGGTAATATTATATCAGGACTGGCAAACTAATTTTTCCAAGCTATCCAAATTTATTTATTTTTTTCAACTTTATTCATATTGAGTGAGGTTGTGAAAGAGAGAGAAACAGAATACATTGAAGCATTAATTAAATGGATAAAATTGACAGACTTTTAGCTGCTGGACTCTAGCCATCTATGGTGCAGCACTCCACCACTTCACCTAGCAACACGATACTTGTATGCTCTCTCACAATCCTATTTTCACAGTTTAGGCTGCCAGGATGTTTCAATTCATCATGTTGTCCCTTGCATGTCCATGGATTTAGCAAAAGTTCAAAAGGTTGAACTATTTGGGAATCTCCAGATCTAGGCTTATTTTCAACTCCCCAAAACATTTCATCACTTACTACACCATTTCTCATCTGTGGGTGCCTAGGTATTCATCATAAATCTTTTCTCGCTTGAACCTTGTTCTTAAAGGCTATGCCACTTTAAGGTGCTACTAAATGAAAGGATCTTATCAACGCCAATGAATGATACTACATCCAGTCTTTAATATAAGACCTTGTTTGATTTTTATTTTGATCCTAAATATAAGACCCCAATGTACTTTGTCTCTTATATCTATGCATTTATTCCCAAGGTAGTCCTTTTAATAATGATAGTTCTAGCCAATACATTTGATTAATAAGGATATTTTAGGAAAGACAACACCTATTTATGACAAATAACTAACTTAATTTATTTTCTTAATTTCCTTAAATTAGTCAACTAACTCTTATAATTCGGACCGGAGGTAATAAATCATAGCAAAGATCAAACTATTGAATTGAAAAAATTGGCTGCTATCATATAGCATTAATCACTCACTAAGTGAGTCATATTTTGAACCAATTCGTTCTTTTAGAAGCGATGTATATTATAGAAGTGGGAAAATTACCGTGAACCTTTGAAGAAGAAAAATAATTACTTAAAATCTTAATGACAAGTAAGTAGTTGAAACCTGTTATTATTTTCTATTTTAGAACTTGTCAATACAAGTTGCTTAGTTGTTATGGGGATTTTTTTTTGAATATGTTCCTTCCTTGATATTTTATTACAATTCTCCCTATGAAATTTGTTTAAAATTATTTTCTATGAATATATAAATATAATGTGTGTGTGTGTGTGTGTTTGAATCGTCTTTATAATAGATTATTATTTCCCGTCCAAGTAGAAAGAACAAAGATAAAATAAAAGAGAGAAGTATCTTTCCCTTTCCATTTTCAAAAGTACGGAGGGGTTTCACCATAGAAGAAGTGCTCTAGACGATTGGACATGTAGACTTCGAGCTCCAAGGTGACGGAATATTTCTTAAGAAAATGGAAAGGGAAAGATGTGCAAAAAGGTTACTATTTCTAAGCTAAAAAGTGTGTTTGGCATTGGTAGGTGCATAATTCGTTCTTTTTCTTCGTTCTCTCTATATTGACTTCAGAAGAGAGAGAGAGGGAGGGAGCGGACAAAGGCCACATGACATGAATACCCTCATTTATAATACTTAATCATGAATATTAATTATTTTAATATTGATATCTATAAGAGAAAGGGAAAGTTGGAAAAGAATCTCCCACTAAAAATTTTATTAGTGAAAATGACTTCGTAAGTTTTAACATATAGAAAGCATCAGTATTTTACAAATTTTATATACATTAATAAGTACTGGTACTTGATTTAGATCATTTTCATCAATAAAATTTTCAATGGTCCCAATCCAACAGAAATGACATTTTTAAAATATTACTTACTTTTTAAAACGTGGAAAAAAAATGAATTAAGAAAGGATAAAAAGTTAAAATATTTTATAACTTAAGACAAAATAATTATTTTTTAATAGAAATTAAAACACATTTCCTTAACCGATGTGAGGAATGCCTAAGCCCTTATATATATGAGGGAGTTAAGCATCAATTTTTTTGTCACTTAGATGGTATGCAACAACCCTATCAAGATAAAAAAAAAAAAAAAAACTCGATCTCTCTCTTTTAAATTCATTTTATTCATACCAAACATGACATAAGTTGATTTAATTAGATAATGTTTTCTTTCCTACATAAACTTAAAGATTGATTAATTATAACCAACTAATTATTTGAAGCTCATGTCAGTTGCGTCAATTAATATATAGCTCCCCTAAATTCAATAGGTTAGAGATACCAAGTCAATTCATTATAGAAACAATATATATCTAAAATCCTGTGAAGTTATATGTCAATTAATTCAGGTGCAAAATCACAAGCACCTATATATATATATATATATATATATAGTCCCTCTTTTTTGATATACTTCTTCCTTTTCTTTTTTATCTGTCGTTCTAGGATTCTACCCATAAATTAAAAAATATATATTTAGTATGTTGAAATTTCTTCTAACTCTCCTAATTAGTATGCCCTTACTAAATGTTGTTAGCTAGCTAGGTAATTCTTTGGCTGAGAATTGCGCTCAATCATAGGTAAGAATATAAGTGGAAAAACAGCATTATTGTTGCCTTGAACTTATAAAATGATATATAAATAGAAACAATTTTATAGAAAAGAAAGTGACCAGTACAAAGAAAATGACGGAGTATAATGGAAACTTTTACTACCCAACCCAACACCAAAAGAAGTACCCTATGAATAATGCTAGCTGACACATGGCTCATTTTACAGCAAGATTACATTGAAGCGGTACTATAAATGGCCAGTCAAAGATTAAGCCTGATTCTATTTGGTGATTTTACTTTTAATTACTCCCTAATCTTACCTAGAAGATAAAGAAAATAGTAATTGATATGCTCAAGTCAACTTAAAAAATGCTTATAAACCGCTTTGAACTTGCAGTCAAACTGGGGACTTTCAAAGATATATGGGAATAATAATGCAGTCAAAATTCATGCTTTATTTTTTCCGAATGACTTTTCCAGTTATCAATACTTTTCCAGTTCTTTATATTATACTAAAAGATGGTGATGTTACTTAACTTAGTTTAGTTGGTCATAGTGGTTTATCATGATTTTAATTTGGATATGTTGTACTCATTTCTGTCCTAATTTATTAAAAAATCTAGTTATTATTCACCCCCTTTTCTTTTTATGGGAGAATCATCAATTAATAATGGATTTTATTTCATACCTAAACTTGAAGCAAAGTATATGCTTTTCCCCCAAAGCCACAAGATATATAACGCTATTTTATTAAGAAACGATAACATATATATACTTCAAAAGATTACACGTTCACAGCATGATTTATGGCAGTCCACATGAAATCCTTTGTAAATATTTGATTTAGAGATTAATTAATTGCCTCTTATAATTCATGAAAGCTTTGCTCAACATATGTAGATGCTGTTGCAACTTACATCCTCTGATTCTAAATATATGAGGTAAATAACTAATTACGGAGATTAAAAAATTAGTTAAATTAGTAGTTTGTGAAGAAAAAAAATGTCAGTTTTGCTAGTATCAGTTTTAATAATTTGCATTGAAAATTACGTCTTTGGTGGAAAACCCTCTTAATATATGCAATAACCAATATGTGCAAAGTGTTTAGGAAAAAAAATTATAAATTTAAAAGATAAAGTGGATTGATGTCTTATATTTATGACAAAAGACAAACTTTTCTACTAGGTATTCTAATTAGAAGTAGTTCAAACATGCATGCATTATCCAGCGTCAAGCTATAGGAAGCATAATGATTAATTAGCATTATCAACAGGTTTATCCCACTATCATTCTATTGCCATGATATTATTAGTCCTGTAATTAAGCTGAATGAGAACACCTGCACAGTTTTAATTAAGAAACACTTCAACTACTCATCTCAGTTTGTGTTTGTGTGTGAAATTATTATATAGATTTTAATTTTAATCCTAAGTTTCTGTTTAATTTTAAAAAAATCAAATAGTACATATAATCTGTAAAATGATTGAGAATCATGCGTAATCAATCAATTATTGAGCTGCTAGATTTTTAATTTTCTTTTGGTGGTATTGTGTGTGGCACAGAATCAAATCGCAGTGCCTTTGGATGATGGAAATCTTTTAATACCTAAACTCAAGTCAACTTAGATGCTGGCGATTAGTCTTTGAACCTTCAGTCAAAACTAAGAATTTTCAAAGATGTGGGAATAATGCAGTAGGCAAAATTCTCCTTTTCTGTGTACGAATTACTTTGGATGGATTTGGTTCAGGTGGTCAGATAGTTAATTAATCAGGATTTCGGAAATGTTCTTTTTTTAATCCCAACTAGAATTTGATTATTTCGTAATGAAGACAATAAATAATGTGTTAGGAGTTTTACGTGAGAAACTCAGAAAAGTGTACGAGGGTAATCATAACTTTTTTAAAAAAAAAACTAAAGACAAAATGATATTAAAATAAAGCAAGGTTTGCTGAAACTAAACCAACATAAAGCATATTAAAATAAAGGAAATAGTATTTAGAAATTACATTAAACTTATAATAACAATAATCATGAAGAAGAGTGAGAATTTCTTGCCAAGTAATAACTGGATGGTTGATTGAGTGAGTAGGAGGTTGAAGAAATCTCTCATCTACACAAGGGTAACCATAACTTATTGGACCAATATTACTATGCACTCCCTCTCTGGTCCTATTTATAAATTTTAATTTTGAGAAGAGGTGTAGTCCATTTTATGAGCTTTAATTTGAAATTTATTTTAACATTTAATGTATTTTTTTTTTCAATTTTACCCTTAATTATTTATTCTCTCTCTTTTATCACACTCTCATTTATCACATTTCCCATTTCCCATTTCTCATTTATTTTAAGGCCATACTTGGAAATGAAATTATATTTCTAACCTATTTATTGTTTTTAAGTAATTTTAGCTAATGATTTGTTATTCATAAAGTAATTATTTAAAACTTATAATAAGTACAAGTGCGAGTATTTCTCACACAAGGAAACCTCCATGAAAGTACCCACCAATAATTTCACGGAAATACATTAGAGACCCTTTTCGTCCTTGCACGGACAATAGTGGTGAATTACATTATTTTATTGTTGAATGAATTAATACTTTTCATAAATATTTATTTATATTATATATGTTGAATACTCAATTATCCAAATATCATGAGAATTTTTTACAACGAAAAAGTATTTATAATTACTTTATTTTTGTACTACTTTAATTGGCCGGTCTCAACAAACCTGTTTCAATTGAATAAAAAGCAGAGTAATTAGTATAAGAAAGTAATAATCAAGGGTCTATTTCAACAATATCTGTCTGAATTAATTGAACAGTACAATCAAAATGAACTTTCATATACTACCTCCGGTTCTAATTACAAGATCTCGTTTGTATATTACAAACAAGGTCTTATAATTAGGACCGGAGGTAGTATCGTCTTTAATTGAATCCTTTTCTTCATAACAGTACAATTAAAATGAACTCTCATATATTGTCTTTAATTGAATCCTTTTCTTGATAAATCCAAATGCCTCCCGGAACACAATATTGCTTTGATTCAATTTATTATATGTCTAATGGATCAAAATCGCAAAGCACAGCAGAAACCGATGATGTAGAGGCAGATCGGCCCAAAATAGATCAATGACCATACATATCATTTTGGAAGGCAAAGCTTCTCTGCGGTGAAGCACTTGAAAAACTCCATAGCTTTTTCACAGAGCCGTTTGAGAGCAGAAACAAGCAATGGGAAGCCCACAATGAAGGGGAAGAGGGTCCAGAGGCCCAGACAAACCCAACCGAGAGCCGGCGGGAGGAAGGTGGAGGCCAGCGCGACCGAGGAGAGAGCTCCGGCGAAGAGAACAAGGTTGGTGAAGATTCTGCAGCAGACAGAACCCGATGTCTGTATCTTCATCTCAAACGCGAGCCCTAGACAGTGAATGCACGTAGCCACAAAGAAGATCCACATGGTCGGGGTGTGGGTCTCAAAAGGGCTCGTTTTCTTGTTCTGATAATCCAGTTGAAGCAGATCCACCATTAAAGGATTCAGAAATATGAACACTGCATGGGTTGGGACCGTAGACATGAACTCGTTCGAGCTTCAATCATATATACAAGCAAAAGCTTCAGAGATTAGTAAATCATTTGTTTAGTTTATGCGCACAAAGTGGAATGAAACAGTGAACAAAAACTCAACTTTTGAACCTCTGTGTTTAATACCTATTGTTTACATATAATCAAAACACCAGACTGTTTACTCATCAATTATATATGGAATCTCATATGAAAAAAACCATTCCCTCAAAAGAAATATAGATTATTAAAATAATACTTATGAATAAATGTTTTTAATATAAAATTATAGGCGAGGTTTCCATCCATATGCAAGTCTGGAAACTGAAATTCCTATATTCCTTTAAGTGAAAATAAGAATATAAAAAGTGCCCCAAGTCGAAACACTAATTGTAAGAAATGACCAAGTACTACGCTTTTAGAAAAATCAATCCTTCATCAGCAAACTTCAACGTTTTAGAGTTAATTTGCATGAATGAAGCTACGAGCCCTTACAGCTCAAGTTTCAACTTGATATTTACAATTTTCAAATTTTAAGGGACGAAAAATAGAATAATTAATTAATTAAAATTCAAAATATTCAAATAAAATTTAGACCAGACCGTTTATATATTAACTATAAATTGTTTTGCAGCAATACTTACGTTAATATAAGTTTTCAAGCTGAATAAGATTATATGGAAATTAAATTGAAGAAGAAGAAGAAAAAGATATAGATAAAGGAAAGAGACCAACCTCTGCAAAAGACCTGGATAACGAGGAACACAGTGACAACAGTTCACTGTCATCGACCTTCGTCTCATTCTTCTTCTTGCTGCTGTACTGAGCCTATAATTAACTGATGAGGAAACCCTAATTCTATTTCTTTGGCCCACTCGATCGCACAACTCTCCATTTTCACTCTCCCGTGACCTCGCAGAATCCATTAAAGCAGCTTAAGATTGACTAAAATGGCTGATTCAGAAGGTTTGAACAGACAACACAGATTGAGCTGCTAAAACTTGTATCATACAGAGCTCAACTTATATAGCTTCAGGGGAATGAAGTCACGTCGTTTTGGTCCTTTCTGAGGGGTCTACACGAACTCCACACGTCCAAACTCCAAAGGGTATTTGGGTCCATAAACTATTATTTAATAATATCTGAAATTTCGTCTGTTAGTGCCTCTTTTATTTTATATCGCAATCGCAAGAATGAATTAAATAATTTCAAAAGTTTTAGTAGTTGGGTTTGTTCAGGTTCATATTGCCCTTGGATGAAATCTATATTGTCATCATTATGTTGGAAACGATTTTACCAAAAAATCGTTGTGTTTTAACTTTTAAAAGCAATATTATATTTACTATCTAGGTCAGATGGAGATTTTTTTATTTCGGTACTCATCACAATAATGCATAATATAGTGCTCATCGCTATGAGAATATGTGTACGCCATTTGAATGTAATTTTAACTAATGATCTTTACGTAAAAGATATTTTTTTATAAAAAAATTGACAGTTAAGAAATTATCTTTATTATAGAGTACATACAGACTAAAATAATTTTTTTGAAAAAATTGAAAGTAAAAAAAAAATTAATTAGAACCACCAAAATTTGATTTGGACAATGCGTGTGATGAGCCCTTGTAGAAAATCTAGATTTGGTGCTCATCACTTCACTTTGTACTCAAAAGTAGTTTCAAATTTCTTAAAATACTTTCTTTTGTCCCAACATACTCCTCTTGTCATAGGACTCAATTATTAAACTAATTTTGGTTCTAAATATAATACCTATTTCTTATTTTTGTTAATTTTTTTCTAAATTATTCTTATGAATACTCTCTGAACCATAATCAAATAAATGAGGGAGGGAGAATATCAAGAAGATGATTATGGTATTTTAGAAAAAATGTCATATTCCTTATAATTAACTGACTTACCTAACTTTTTTAATTTAATCAAATTAATTAAATAGGTTTAATATTAAAAACCGGAAGGGTATTATTTTGTAATAGAGACTTTTAGCTATAATCAATGCATGTTTCCAAAAGTAATCCGTATAGAAAATCTAAACTACTTATCGAATCCTTCATATTAAAAAATTAGTCTTTCCCATGATATTGAATTGAGGATAAAAATGAAAAAAAAAAACTCATTTTTCACATATAAAATAAATTTTAGTTCTTAATTGAGACTTATATTTAGGAATGGAGGAATTAACTAATTATTGAGAAGAAAAATAAGTTACAACCTGTAAACTTAATAACTCACTTGTGATAGTTGATATTGGGCTCGATTAAACTCACGCTATCAGTGTATAGAAAAGTAGGGAAAATCAGATCTAATAATTATGGAAAATAACTTTGTAAATCAGAAACAAAGTTTTTTTTTTAATTCCAATTAAAAGACATAAATGACAAGCTCTTTGTCTGATTCAACGAAAGTATCCCCTTTTATTATTGTATAATCTTCTTAAATAAAAATGAGCAAGTTTTTATTCCTATAAAGATAGAGAAATATTAAGAAAGTTATTGAATAAAACATATCAATGAATAAAATATGTAAATTAAGGGTTTATTGTTGATGAAGTCTGATGACATTATGCCATTCATATAAGGTATATAACTCGCCTTAATCAAAGAAGTTGCTTAGTTGCAATAACACAGTCTTCATAGAATTACAGTATCTATCCCAAAAAAAAAAAAAGAATTACGGTCAATTTTTTTCCACGTAATTATTCCAGGATATAGAATTTTTTACTATCTCACTTCATAAGTAACTGCAGATAAATTGTAATAAACTTTAAATTGGACTACCATTATCAAGAAATTTGTTCTCATATTTTCAAAAAAAAATAAAAGTAGTTAGCAATTATTTTATCAAAGAAATAAGTTTCAAAGAAGTATAAAACCTAGTAAATATATTTATGATGTACATATAGAGAGATAGAGGGAGGGAGAGTAAAAGTAATTTGTAATTCTAATGGAATGATGCACAAGTGATAGAGGTGGAATCCTCAGAGAGCCTTAGTCCTCTTAATGGACCACAATGAATGTGCTTTCGTGTTCATTAGCACTACACTAATAATTAATAAATCTAAGCAGTAATTAACAAAAAAAAGTATAATAATATACAAATTCTTCGGTCATCAGTATCAGTGGAGGGTGTAAGACTGTTTGCGCATCGCAATGTTTCTTATTCGTTTCAATATTGTTTAATTATTTTTCCAGCATGGTGGGATAATTGTTGTGCTATTATTAGTACTACTACTATTAATGCTACGATTACTTTCATTATTAAACTACTACTATTTAAGTATGACCACTTAGATTAAATTTACGAGCACCCGAAATGTTTCATTCTCTAATTGGATCAAGCATATGTCAGCGTTTAATTAGAGTTTAATTATGATAATATTAGAAAAGACTTTATTGATTGAGTTGGAAACCAAAATATTATTGACCAAGATAATATTGCAAGCTAGGTGGTCTTCATTAATATGCATATCTAACTTCAAGCATGTCATATATTTTAATATAGGATAATACTTACTTCGAGCAAGTTCCTGAGTATCTATTATGTCGAATTCTTCAATAACACATGACCATATATTTATTTTTAAAATATTAATATTTAATTCTAAATTTACATGAAAAAAGACATATGATTAGTGTGATTGGAAAACTTGGCATATATAATGAATATAAATGACTTGAAATAATTATATTATATATTACGAATGACAGTATTAAAAATAAAATCAAAAGACATTTATTTTCAAATAAATATTTGTATTAAATACTCCAATTTTTAATTGAATATTTATTGCATATGGATATAAATATTTAATTTCGAATATGTTTTTATCAAAGATAGTGTATGCTATATATTCTTTGCCATCGCCCCCTGCCCCCTTTCCCCACAATTATTACTTTGAAATTTTGTAGATTAATCAAGTTATTAAATTTTCTAGATTGTAACAAAATATAACTTCATTGGACTGAGATAGCCTTATGTTAAATATTTTTATTTCCGCTGCCCCCCCAAATTATTTTCATAAAAGAAAAGATAAAGTGGTAAAAATAATAAATGATTTATTGAAAATTTTTAAGCCACAGATATTTTTGAAAATTACAAAAAAATTAAAATAATTTTCAAAATAACATTATTAAATTTTGAAAGATCAATTATAAATTATTCTATAAAATTAACACGTTTTTTTAACATTCATGATAAATTTTGAAACATCAGTTCAAATTATTATATGGACAACGTTAAATTTTGGAAGACAAATGGTAAATTAAAATTACCAGAATTTCACATTGACTTTTAAGTGACTCGATGACCTTTGGTTACTTAAAAAAATTTCAGAATTTTTGGCCTCAAAAGGATATTAAATTGGTCTTTTAGTCTCAAAATGTGATTCTCTAACAAATATATGTGGAAACTATATTTACACTGCGCTTCAAATGGACATTTTACAACTAGAATGTGCATCTCCGGTGGAATATATATATGGGTGTGTGTGTGTATAATTTTTTTCATTACCAAATATTTCCTAATTGAGTTACTATCTTCTACAACTAAGATGCACAGTTTTTTCCATTGAGCTTTCAATTTTTAGAACTGTAAATCAAATTTTAACTTAGAAAAGTAGAAAAGAGAAAATATTTAAAATTATTTAAAACCCAAATAAAATGGGGAAAATATAGGGAATTAATTTTGAGGTCTTGTAAATTTTATTGAAAAGCCCATTTCCCTAAAAATGACTTAAATAATTTTAAAGTTAATTTTTAAAGCAGAAATGACTTATTTGCTAGAAATTCAAGGAAAAATAATTAGAGATATGATTTAAGTTGAAAATTTTAGGACAATTATTTCATAAGTAAAGAAGTTAATTAACTCATAAAATCCTCAAGATGGATTAAGGATTAATTTTGAAATTAATGGCTATTTTCCTAAAAAATTCAAGAAAAAAATGTTAGGAGAAGATTTTTGACCCAAAATTTTTATGGAAATTATTTTAGGGGACAAAGAAGCTATTGGATAATAAAAATCCATATAACATATTGTGGTGGAATAACTTCTGAATTTATTTTATAATTTCAGAATTATAGAGGAAGGATATAAATTAAAAATGCGAAATCAAGTGAAGCGCATAATGGACATTTCACGTGCCCTTAAAAGCCACCAGTCTTCCTTCCTCTTCTCATTTTCGCCCGAGGCTTGAAAGAAGAGATCGAGAGATCAGAGAAAGCGAGAGGAAGACGGAGGAGATGCAGAGTGGCCAGAAAGTTGATCGGAGACCCAAATCAAGCATGCAAACCGATTGATCGGTCAAGGTGAGTTTCCTAATCATTCTTCCACTCTTCTTTTCTGGGTTTGCTGCGTGGTTATGGAGTAATTGAAGAGAGAGAGTGAAGGGTAGCGGGAGAAAGTGATGGAAAGGATAGGAGTTTCAGTGAGTTTATGTTCTATGGCAAGATTGAAGTGTATGATGCTGGTTTCTGGGCTTGCATGTAAGGTTGATGCTCCGTTTTTGAGATTGCCGAAGAGGGGTATATGACTTGGGAAAAAAAAAATAGTGTCAGATTCATGCATATATAGGAAAGGTTTCGCCTTAGTTTTCTGTATATCATGTTGAGCATATAAAGAAGCTTAAGAACATGGTTTATATAGATGGATTTGATTGCATGTGGAGTTCTGTTTCTCGTTAGTAATCTGGTGACCAGCTTCAGATTTACAAAAGGTTTCTTTTTTAGCAATTGGGAGAATGAAACATTTAAATGCTTAAGTACCTAAACTATATGTATATTTGTATATTAGTTGTTATTCGAGATTGATGAGCTGAAAAGTGGGAAGCCTGTCTGATTTCTTTTCATTATTATTATTGAGCTTCTAGCTTTCGAACGAACCATGCTGACCAGGGGAGTTTCATTGCTCTTTCTTCTGAAAATCTTATATCAATAGTTGAATGTTGATAAATTCTGGAAATTTTCCATATTAGGTTTAAGGTTCTCGAAAACATTTTCTATTTAGGGGAGTTGAATTTGAAGGTATTTTGGAAGGGATAAGAGGATTTTGGGGACTCCTCAATATTAGATATGCTGTCAGGTTAGATATATATTATATAAATAAAAGGGGATTGAGAACATGTAAGAATGCTAAGGGGATTGTTGTTTGTGAATTAGTGAAGATAGGAAATTTGCTAATTAATGTTATATAGTTATTTTAAATGATTGAATAAGTTATCTAGCTGTATTATAGATATTAAAATCAAGATTTGGGACGCTAAAGTAATGATTTGAGGGATGTTTATGAAGCTGGAATTTCAGGAGGTGTGGAAGAAATGTTGTGTGTTGTGCTTGAATATTAGGGCCTAGAAAATGTTCAAGGGGCTGCTGATTGTTGTGAAAGCATTGAAAATGGTAGTAAGAGAGGATTAAGAAGGGGGAAAATTACGCACAGTCTCAAAAAGGAGACTTTATTCATCTAAGGTCCCACGTAATGTTAAAATTACTAGCAGGTCCCAAGGGACTTTAGAGTACTATATTCTAATTGTAAAATGACATCACTGCCCTCAGATTCCCAATTCATATTTTTCTACCATTACGATTGACAACCTTAATAGCGACTATTAACAACTCAATGAGAA
>NW_021636122.1:0-15976 GCF_004799145.2 Neltuma alba | reverse complement strand
TATTAGAGAAAACTGATAAATATGATAAATGGGTCTTATATTTAGGATCAAAACTAACTCAGAATGGGTCCTATATTAAGGACGGAGGAGTATTAGTGTCTAAAAAAATATTATTGGTAGTATTAATTTAGCTGGACAATTAATTTGCTATATTTGATCATTTTTGGTGATTTGTAAGAGACAAAATACGTTATTTAAGTTGGGTATGTATGGAATTATGTTAGTTCGGCACGTATGAGACTAATATGAACATACATTACAAGACATCTTTGGTGTGTAAATGAATAAATATTGTTCAAGTTATTTTTTTGTTGACCAAAAAATTTATTTATTTTATATGTATTGAGAATTACACTGGCTCTTTTTATAAGTCAGTTATAAGGTATTTAGATATATTTTTAAATTTTATACTTATTCGATTTTTGTTGGAAGGAGAAAAAGAGAAGAGAGGAATGAGAATGATTTATAAATATAAGAAGAGAGAAAAAAAACTAATTGGTATTTTAAAGAAAAACAGAGAGGGAGACAGATCATGTTATTTTTACAATTTCTTAATTGATATATTGTTTAAAAAAATTATACATTGCATGAGAATTAATAGTGGTTTTCATATAATAAAAAGATTTTTTTTTATTTTTTATTTATTAGCACAAGATCACGCGTACGTTCCAACCTAGAACGAAAAAGATGTTGCTGCATGGGAAGACAAAGACAATCGATTTCTCATGATTTTTTTAAAATTTAAAATTAAAAACGTAGTCAACTTGTAAACTACAAAAGAATATCTCAATTATTGGGAATGGGTGATTCATTGAACTTACCGACATTCCAGCGTTTTAGTTTTATCATAACATGCCCTCCGTATTCATCAAATTAATTACTTCCATTTTTCACAATCTCATTCTTATCATTCCTCTTGTACACTTTGGTTTTTAAAATATATATACAATAACAATAGAATTAGAAGCCAAATGTGACCACGTAAGTATATTACCACTTTCAATCATCAATATAAAAATTAGATAATTAATTTGATGATATTAAAAAAAATTAGTTAAGTTGTTTATTTGTAACATATGTATCTTGGCTTTCCTAAAATATCATCTTTAATCATGTGTATTGAAATACTTTTTGGTAAGAACTTCTTAATTTATAAGAATATGACTTTTCAAAAGCCATGTTTCTTCATTTTTAAAATATTGTAACATATCCAATAATCAATAGTAGAAAAATATTTATCATTTCTTTCATGCAGCTCTTAAGAATAAGTACGACTAAAATTTAAGTCCCTAAAATTAAATCAAAATTAGGGAGGGATTTATACTCACTAGCTTAGAATTGCATTTGCAGTCTCTATATAAAATATTAAATATGATCTAAAGTAGTATATGTTTAATCTTCCAGATTCATGTCAATTTTTAGTTTATTCTCTTATTTGTAAAGTGTATTTTCAATGTTTTAATTTTAACTCCGTTAGTCTTATTTAATAGAAAATATTGACTCAACAAAATTAAATGGTGACTCTACAATTAAATACGTCTCATTTTTCAAACTAAAGAAAACATGTCTATTATAATATCAAATCTACATAGAAAATATCAATTTTAATTATAAGAAACAATAATAGAACTCATTTTTTAAATTTCAACTATACATATGAAAACATGTTTTTAAATAAAATGATCAATTATATACAATAAAAAAATATACAACTAATTAAAGTTGGTATAATAGGATTCACGGAGTGGAAAATTAGTAATTCATCGATTTTATAGAAAGAATAACTAAAAAGGATTGAAGTAGCAAATTTATATCCTTTTTTAGGGTTCCGCCAAAATTAGAATAAATACAGATCATGGAGCAAATTATTCTTACATGTAATGACAGATATGTGTTTCGAGGATTAAGCAAATATTGAGGCGACTTGAATGACTCAATGCAATGTGAATCACATGCAGGAGATTAGATGATAGTTAATAGTTTCACCCATTTGAAAGTTCAAATTTTATTGTGATTGAAGAAAATATTGTGGCAAAATTTCATCACTTAATCAAGATATTATGAAAACATGTTTAGTTATTACTCCCTGTGATCTTTATTATACGCTTCAAATAACTAGTTAAAAGCAATAAATAGGTTAGAAATATAATTTTGTTTTCAAATGTGCCTTTATAATAAATGAGAAAAATAATAAAAAAGAATGTGTGAGGAAATATACTAAGAAAAAGTATGATAAAGGAAAGAGAATAAATAATTAAGGACAAAATAAAAAAATGTATTAAATATTAAGACAAATTTGAAATTAAAGCTTATAAAATAAACCACACCCATCTTCAAATTTGAAGCTTATAAATTGAACGGGAGAAGTATATTTCTAATTATTCCATTAAATATTGTATGTCACTTATAACATTCAAAGCAAATTAAACAAAGTAATTATATGTAATCAAATCACATCAGATTAGTCACATTAATAAAGACGTCCATTAATAATTGATGAATATTGGTTGAGACGTTGGAGAATGTAATTGTATGTGATATGCTGAGAAATAATGTGCCCTATTTGAGTTTCTAACATTTCATTGTCGTGTAAGACCAGACACCCAAATCAATCAATTAGAGGACAATAATTCAAAATGTTCACATTAATTAATTGACTCTTAATTATCACAATTTGATTTGACAATTGAGTCGTGTTAATTAAGAGAGTGTGCCTAATCCACATTGGCAGTGACATTAATTGACTAATCATTCCACAAAATGAAAGTTTAATTGATTAAGAAGTGTCGTGACAGTGAACAATTAGTAGGTTTTTTTTTTTTTAATTTAACAGTTCTGTTATTAAAAAAATAATTATTCTCTGTAAGTTTTGTTAGAATATTATTGGTTGCGTTAAAAAAATGACTTATCATTGTCTCAACAAGTGATGAGGGGTTCAGTTCCCTGCAAGCAAAGCTAAGAGATAAATTGGTACCAGTTTAGATTAGCAATGAATAACTGTGATTTTAGATCGTTATAAATTTTATAAGTAATATTGGTTATAAATAATGTTGGTTAATCATGATTTTTGTTTGGATTTTTTTTAGAAGTAACTTTAAAAATTATGATTATGTTTGGTTTTTATTTATTAAAATCACTTATGGATGTATAATTACCCAAAAAAAAAGTATGAATTTAATAAATATTATTAAATATAAGGGAAAACCATATTGGAGGTACCTGTATTTTTTGTAAATTTTCAATTTGGTACCTATGTGTTTTTTGTTCTTAACTAAATCTTTAATTTTGCTCAATTAACATCATTAATCCTTATATAGAGACTAAAAATGCCAATAGAACAAAGTTATAAGAGCTAATGTACTAAAAAAAATAAAATTAAATGTTTAATCAAGAGGAAAAAACACATAGGTACCAAATTAAAAATTGAGAGAAAGTAGAGGTACCTATGATATGGTTTTCCCTTAAATATAATCACTTGGGGAGAGATTTTTAGAAGAGTGTGGGAGAGTAAATTGAAGAAAATTCAGTTGATAAAAATTGATTAGAATCCTTCAAATGCATAAATTACTCCTTTGTATTTATCTTAAAAGTGTGGTGGAAGAGTGAAATCATGATTCATTAGAATTTCATAAAAATTACCCAAACAAGATAACTATGCTTCATAACCACTTATTTTGATTTCAATGGGTTTATTTAATCTCCCACCGCTTAACTAAAGAGGATTTACAATAATTCTAATTTGATAATACCAAATTTTAAATAATTATATAAAAACAAAAGGATGAAAGATATTAATATTATCACTCATCACGTCCTTATTATATAAGGCAGTCTTTATCTGTTTGCCAACGAACTTATTAATTTTTCATTATACTTACATATTTTCTCAATTTGAAAAATAAATAGTAATATTTACATTTTGTAAATACTGTGACTTACTACATATCTTATTATACAAAGACACACTTATACACACTATACGATTAATTTTTTTTCAAGAAAAAAAAGCCATATTATTCATGGGCAGTTAAAGAATAATATTTGTTATACATTTGATTATTCAGGCACAGAGCTACTCTCAAACTAGCACCGCCATTCTAATAACAAAATGAAGCAGGTTCTCCCACGCCATCAATTATATTAAAAATTAAAGCAAAGCCTAATGTATCAATCAAATATAATTATCTTGAACGATATCATAAATTAACAATTAATACTAAAATAATATTTTTGGAATGAATGCTAAATAATTTAGAGCGTGCTCACCATGCCTTATTGTCCATGGAGTTGGTGTAATCGGCTTAGTTTTGTAGTTAAAAAAAAAATAATCAGCTATTTTTTTATATGATAATAAAATAAATCGCATGGTTTACTACAGCTTTTCATAAATTTTAATATATAGTATTTTATAGACATGTCTCTCCTGCAACATGGCCTCAATCATTAAATATTTTTATTACTATTATCATTAATAATTGTGCTTTGTGAATGTAGTAATTAAATGAGGGGCCTCCAAGGTTAAATAAAAGAGAGGGGACATTAAACTAATTGAAAGTGGGCCCCGCACATAGAAGACCCCATGTGATTTGATTAACAGGTGAATTAAAATAATAATAATAATAATTACTATTGATAATGATAATTAGCCGGACAACCTTTTGTTCAGCGTGTGATCACTTGAAAATGCAAGTTGGCATGCCATTAATATAATGGATGATGCACATTGTCTTGAAAATATTCAACCATAATAATAATTTAATATGGAAAATCAATCAACATGGGAATTTTTTTTGGGGGGGGGGGGATTGAAAGGGGGTTTTCTTTATTATGAAATTTAGAAAACAAATAAAATTGTATTTAAACACACTGACAAAATTAGCAAGTACTCGAAACTATCAATGAAATTGCTCTCAATCACAACCGTCAACAGATTCAAGAAGGTTCTTTGAATATTGTCCTTTTGAATTCATTGCTTTTTAACAATTAATTCATTAATTATTCATAAACATGTGTTCTTTCATGATTGATTGATTTAATTGGGTGGGAGCTTCTAAAATGTGTCATTTAGGATTTAAAATTAAGGGGATACGCATTTAACTGAGATTTCAGCTAAGAAAATGGAAAGTAAATTAGTGTGAATAAGATGGGAAGCAACTTAATTGCTAGTTATTGATTAGGAGTTGTTTCGACTGTCCCGTTCCAATCCCAATCATGTCAAGACAGGGCAGACCAGACCTGAAAGTTGCGGGACAAGGAAGAAGCAAGTGAGGACAACATAAAGGATAGGATGAAATGAGACAGGGACTCGATGTGTATATTTTGTTTTATTATTCAATTTTAAGCATATTAAGTGATTACATGATCATATATTTTGCTTATTAAGATGCACACGCTGGTTTAGTTGCAAGCTTCTAAACAGACCGCATAACAATTTTGTTTGCCGTCCAGGTATATGGCATTTTGAGCTTAAGAAATACTAGTATAATTATGATTTCCACAAAGGAAAAGACGTCAATTTGGTTGCTGCTCTAGTTTAACTTTGTCTTGTATTGAAAGGCGCATCAAGATTTTGTTTAACTAGAACCTTTTCATCTGAAATTTTGCTTAATAAGTGCCTTGTGAAGTGGAGGCAGAAAATTGTTAATTCAGAATTGAAACATGTTTATAAAATTTTAAAATTTTTCTTTAGGTCATGTAACCTGATTAAGAGTTTAACAAACCTAATGATCCAGATAAAGATTTAGATTATTTAAATATCTTTTTAAAGAATTTTTCCTATTTTTTGGCCATTATAATGATAATTTTATTACATAAATCAAATAAAATAAGCAAAACTCCCTTTCTCTGCCTTAACATATACTCCTCTAGTCCTATTTATAAGGCAGAGAGAAGATATTTTTTGTTTTTATTTTTAAGATACTGAGAGAAATTTTTTATATTGATGTATAATTTTACTCCTTATTTATTATTGTGTTGACTTTGTTTATATAAAGTATAATATATATTAAATAAAAATAAAGTTGAACATTTGTTAAACTGTACATGACAGTTAATGAAACTTAAAATTTTTCTTAACATGTGAAATATATTAGAAATAATTTATAAATAGAACCTAAATAGTATTTACTGTACCCTCCCTATTCCTTTCAGAAACTTCACTTTCAAGGCTTTCCGTGTCTCTCATGAAACACACGTTATGTCAGCAGCAGCCATTTTTCCCACAGCGCAGACTCATACAAATCCACCCGTTCCCCTAATGATTGTTGTGTTCCAACTTCACAAAGCAGTCAACGCAATAATAAGTAATTAATTAAAAACATTAACTAGTAATTGATTATCATTATTAATATTAAAGACACCTAAATTCATTCCCACGGTTCATTGCAACGGCCAACTCATACTAAAGTCGCCACCATTTTTGGGAATGTTTCCGGAAACGCTTACATGATTAGAATTTACTAAACATTTGCTTACTCAGTCCATTGCACAGAGACATTAATCAAAGGCACGTCCAGATTCAGTGATTCACAAAGTTCTCTTTTCTTGTCAGAATTATTACCACTACTTTATGTTTACTTCAATTTCCTAATTTATATTTTCCTCCAGTTTCCACCAGAACCATGAATTTGATAATGGAAATGTCATGAAAATCAGAGGGCTTGCGTCATGAAGCGACAAAATGACCTGTTGAGAAAACTAATAATAATGATGACAATAATTAAAAAGAAAAAGGATAAAATCAGTGCCTCCATTGATTTAGAGTTCAGCTTTAAGAACATACAGGTTCTTTGCTTCCAAAGCAATTTGCTTTAAGGTCAAGACTACATAAAAAAGTCACCATCCAGAAGATGGAGGTGGGAAAAGGCATAAACGATGCCCAGATTCAAAGGGGGGAACACTAGAAAATTACATAATAATAGGAACTGTACAATGCCATCCCATCCATTTAACAAAACATTTGGAGATGTTGAGTTGATTGCGTGACTAAGAACCCTAAATTACATAAACAATTAGTACAGAGAACAACCACAGACAATAAGATTCAGAATGATGAACTAAATGAGTAAGTTATGAAGCACCTTTGACAGCAGATTACTGATCTAGCTTTAATTGCTGCTCAGCATCTCCAAGTTGAGATGGAGACCAGTTCCTTCCTCTGCCAGCATAGAGTAAGAGAAGAGTGCTTCCTGTCCACTTGAAATCCCCTCACAGGTGCCCTCTGCACCAAGCATTCTGCTTGAGCTTCTGTGGAGTTACTGAATGAGAATGGAGAGAACCCAGATGAAAGAAGCATGTTCTTCCATGGAGGTAGCTTTTCTCTACCGTGGCGACGACCCAATATGATCTTCTGAATGGCCGGTTGGACAAAGTGCCTCTCAATTTTTTGCAGAACATCAAGGTTCACATTGACAGCATCCAGGGATTCAAGCAAGGCTGAGTAAGACTGAAGAGCATGTATTAAGTTGTGAGGAAATGGGACATCAATTCGATCGCAATTCCTGTCCAAGGTGACCACAATTTTAGGCATGAGCTGCTTTACAAAGCAAAGGGCCAGAGGAAGGGATGAAGGGTAATTTGAGAAACAAGAAACCGGCAAATTCACAGCAATTGCTTCCGTATCAGAAAATCGACCAGGAAGGGACCAGGAAGCAGAGTTTAATGATTCAATGTTCATAACATTGAGCTCAAAGGATATGTTGATTTCTTTGGCATACTGTTTCAAGCTTTCTCGTGTAAAACTGAGCTCAATTTCATCACAGGTGGATGGAGATACAATAGCAGTAACTTTCAGTGAAGGTGCACCACCATTTCTCAAGGCCAGCTCTTGCATAAAAGAAGCCCATTGCACTCCAAATCCAATATCAAAATCAATAATGTGAATCCTATCAAACCTCTCCACAGCCTCAATGAGGGCTTGATTACAAGTAAAATTGGCAAATT
Organism: Neltuma alba; assembly: GCF_004799145.2. Lineage (NCBI taxonomy): Eukaryota > Viridiplantae > Streptophyta > Magnoliopsida > Fabales > Fabaceae > Neltuma > Neltuma alba. The sequence continues at coordinate 8,035 of NW_021636122.1, read as the reverse complement.
GAAGAACTGGAGATATCTCAGAGAATGACTTGTAAGCCCCAATTTTGAATATGAAACCAATGGGTGAGAAAGCCAATAAACTTTGCCCATTTGAATGCAGCAATAACTCCAAGGCTTCCTTCATATAGAAAGCAGCCCTCTGAAATGGCTTACCAATAGGGGAGAGCTGGTGATTGAGCCGCGCCAATATCCCTTGCGCATTTACCGGGTTACCGGCTTCGATATGCTCTGCAGCCTTGAAAATCAGATCAATTATAGTCTGCTGGAGCTGTTGAGTTGTGAAGTCATCCCCTGCAGAGCTCACCTTCTGTTGTTTCACTGGTGGCTCAAGTAAGGATTGCCATTGATGAACATGTTGAGGGTTTGCAGGAAGCTGCAATTGTTGCCTCCTAGCAAAGAGCTCTTGACCAGAATCCAATAGAGGGCCCTTTGGAACCTGATAGCCTTGCCCAATTGTGTCACAAAGAAGGCGTTTCGCTTGAGGCTGAGAAAAAACTTGCTGATCCTGCAACTGTGGGTATGTCAATGGCATAAAGAAAGATGGATTCTCTGAGAATTGAACTTGATTTCGGTTTAGCTTGTCTTCAACTGTGGAAATTACTTGCGGCTGAGAATTGAACCCCATTGGAGAAGATGACATCATTAGAGGATTGGTTCCTGAGGCAGAGAAAATGGGTTCGGTAGTGTTATGACTCATCATGCTCCCACAAGTAACAGGTTCAAGTTCAAACCCTTGATCTACAACCCCAAAACCTCCATTGAAATCCACCATTTGAGACCCAACTCCACTGCTCTGCAAGATATTGTTCAGTCCTGAAGATGGATCTTCAATATCGCCCATAATTAGTCTGAGAATAGACTGGTCTTGACCTGGGGATTCAGACAACACGCCCTCCCAATCCTCCACTGGCAGAGCACATTTCTCTGCGCTGGACGTGTCTAAGACCGCCTGAGATGGGTTTTCCGAGGCTGTTGCCGCTGCTCCGGTGGTGGTGCTATTGGTTGAGCAGCTGCCGTCACCGCCACCCTTGCTGGCGGCGCTATTGCTTCCACGAGAGGCCATTGTTGAGGAGGAAGTCGGAGGGCTTGGGCTTCTTCTGGCGTCAAGAACAGAAGTGGGCTCAGTGCCCACATAGCAAATTTTCTCGCCTCCGGTCCACTTTTCCGGTGGTGGTTGATGATGATGATGCAAAACGGGAGGAAACGAATCTGAAGAAGCAAAAGGAGAAAACTCGAACACCCCCTTCCCTTGAAACTCCTCAAAAGGCAAGGGCATGGCCTTCATCTAACAAAACTAAACCAGAGAGATTCGCACACAACAAACCAAACCCCACAAGAGACTCCAGCTTTTCAAGGCAGCATCTTTCTCCACACCCACAAAGTAATTTTAAAAATGAGTTTGGTCTGGCTTACAAATCTAGGATCTGGGCTCAGAAATTAAGCGGATTTGGGCATAGAAAAGGAGAGCAAGCTCCGGATTCGAATGGATATTGAGATACTGAAGAAGAACACTGACACATGAAGCATATGAGCAGAGAACCGCAGAGCAAAATCTCAGAATAGCTTGTGGGTATGTTACTTGTGAATCGGGAAATATATGGAGGATGAGAAGAAATCCATTAATGGTGAGACTGAGCGAAGAAGATTGATAGAAGAAAGAACTTGTGATGGGGTTTTCTTTTTTTCTTTCTTTCTTGGGACCTCAAGCGCACTCTCTCTCCTCCCCTCTGTTGCTTCTGTTCTGTGGGGAAGGATGCGTGCAGCGTATAAAAGTGGTAAAGTGGTCTCTTCTCTCTTACGAGCTTAGTTTCTCACTCTACCTCTGCTCCTTCAACTTTTTTTTTTTCCAAAAAAAAATATTTAAAATTTTATAATCAATTTTAATTTTAATTTGATTTGATTTGATTTTGAGCGGGGGGCTGTAACTGAAGTCTGAAGACGACGTAGTTGTCCCTCTGGTTGGTAGGGTTTCTGTGATGACTTCATTGTGTCCTCGCGGCAGCAGGCTCGCATACTTGCAGCCCGCCGGCGCGTAGGCATGTGATCTCTCTCTCTCTCTCTCTCTTATCATTGTCAATTTATCGTCAATATTTAATTAGATTAAAAAATAATTAAAATTAGTTATTACTTTTTATGCAAGTCATTAATCCCGTCCCAGAAGTAAATATACATCTCTTAACTCAGGAGATGAAGTTTATAACGGAAAAGCATGTTAAGAAAAATTAATAATTAATAAATATTTTATGATTTTGTTAAAGCCTAATGATCTCTAATAATTTGTGAATAATATTATTTTATATTCATATATTTTAGAATATGTACTATATACATTCGAATTCCAATTGTGGTTTAGTGATGATTTAACAATTGAATAATCTTTAAAAAAAAATACTTTTTTATTGTTTGCTTCGTAATTGAGAAGGTGTGATTGATCATATTAAATAACAAGTACTTTTGAATTAATAAGTGCAGATGAAAAATTTATGAGACTTTGTCGATACTATGCCATCCATAATAAAATCATTCCACATGAAATACGAGTAATATGATAGATTTATTATATCTTATATTACTTTCAATATATATGCAATGAATAGTATTTCATGGCAAAGAAAAAGGTTGTTTAGTCTAGCCATTGACCAAGACACTCAACTTAATCAAAGCGATGTACTAACTCCGGTTCTAATTATAAAATCTCGTTTATAGTCTATAAATAAAGTCTTATAATTAGTATAGGAAATAGTATTACAAATATGTCTCAACTTATCTCAGTCTTGAATTTAGACAATGGTTAAAGACAAGCGTTTGAATCATAGAATGAATGATGGAAAAGAAATAACAAACAGAAACAAATTCAAAAATATAAATTAATTTAAAATTTCCTACATATAATTTTATAGTTTTGCAGGGGTTTCATTTTAAAAATTCATAATTATTGATGCATGGATACCCCTTTGAAATTATCACAAATAAATTGTTCAGAAATTAATTTTTTTAACCATAGCATAAAATTTATTTAAGAATATACATGTGTGAAAATTAAAAAAATAAATGAAACACACCATAATCTTACTGGGATATTTTGCGCATTTTCGTAGTGGGCACCACTGTCATTTCAATCCAATTGGTTCGAACTAATCCTACAGATAGCATGAAAATGGGTACTCCGTCCTTCGTAGTTTTTATTAGGGGTGTTTAATTTATTCTATCCCGGTTGTCTTATCCCGGTCCTAATGAGTACAGGACGGGACAAAAATAGAACGGGACGGGATACTAACTGGGACGGGACCGGACGGGACGTAGGATGGGGTCGTCCCCTCCCGGTTTTTTTTTAAAAAAATTATTTATTATAATTATTATTAGATTATTCAATTTATTTATTAATAATAACTCTTATTTTTATGGTGATTTTTAGTTTTTAAATTGTAGTATTATCTCAACAAAATCTCCTTTCTCAATAAAATAATTTATAAAGTCATTATATAGTGTTTCTTTTACGGCATTTTTTTTACAATATTGTTTTTACACCTTTTTTATACTATATAATTGAGCTTTCTATATAATATTTTTTTACGATGTTTTTATCTTTAAAAGCCCAATAAAAAATAAGAATTATAATATAAAAAAATCATATAAAAATTATAATATTTTTTTTTAAAAAAAAGGGAAGCGAGACGTCCCGGTCCCAACGAAACCGGAACGGAACGGCACACAGGACAAAATCCCTGTCCCGTCCTTGCTCACCAGGACTTGCCGTCCTATCCTGTAAACACTCTTAGTCTTTATCGTCTTCCCAAACAAGGTTCAAGCAAATTACTCAATTTTTGCAAAATTGGATAATTTTTTAGAATTTTTCTAGAACAGGAAAAAAAACCCTGAAATTGTAATTTCTCAATTCAGACACACAAGAGTAGAAATGATAGATAAAGAAGTGACAATTGATCTAGTATTTTGTAAATGTAATTAAATAACTAAAATATTCTTATATTAGATTTTTTAAAAAAAAATCTATCAAACTTGTCATTGTCAATACATTTTTTGTCATTAGCTATTTAACATTTGCCATTACCGATTCACAACTTGTAAATAAATAATTTGTTATTGTTAGTATATTTCTTATCATTAGCTATTTAATATTTGTCATTATCATTCTAAAACTTGTTAATAAAGTTTTTTATATACAAAAATTTTAGTGATTTAATGATATTAAAACCACTTTCACTTTCAAATTTTGAAGTTTTATATGCCTGATTTGAAATATCATATTTTTCAATTTTTTTATTTATCATTTTCCTTTTTTTTCCAGATTATTGTGAACGAGGCAGCGAGCCGGCAAATTACATGTATGTCGGCAACGCGCTGTTAAGGAGCGTGATTTCTGGATGGTATTTCCCTTTCTGAAATGTTTTGCAGAGCGACCAATGAGACAGGGTATTTGGGTCTCTCTCTTCTCTCATTTACCATTCTGCCCCTGCCCTTATTTTATTATTATTTTTCTCATGGCTCCCTTATTTATTTATTTTTATATCATTTTATGTGTGTTGCCCATATTCCTTAATCTAACAATTTAGATAACTAACTTTAAAATATTTAAAAATTAATATAATTGATTATTTATAATAAATATGTATTAATTTTTTTAAACTACTATATTTGATTATTTGTATTGGAAGTATCTCTTAATAGTAATTTTTACAATTAATAAGAGCATTTTAAAAAAATTATAAATTTAAAATACAAAGTAAATCAAGTTATATTTAGAAGCGAATATAACTTTCAACTAACTTTTATATTAACTGAAAAAAAAAATACAAAAAACACAAGTCCTTTTATTTTTATTTGTATGGATGGATTTTGTGAGCTTTTCATGTTTTTTTGGAGTTACTCATGTGAAATGCTTATAAACATGTTTATGTAGGATAAGATAAGACTTCCCTCACGTATTTATCTCACACTTCGTAAATCATAATAGAAAAATAGTTTTTAAAAGTTAAACTTTGTTAATTTAAATTTTGCACAAAATATTTTTTAAATAATTCTTAAAAGTCCAAAAACTAACAAATCTGATTATTTTAACATTTATTTTAAAAACAATAACGACAAATTTTATCATGTTAGATGGATCATTTATATCGATCACAAGTTATCATTTTAAGCTTTATTTTAACGAAAATATGAAAGCGCGTAAACTATAAGTTCTTGGGTAGAAGACCTGCTATTAAATGATATTTTCTCGTTCTTTAATATAGAATCTACTTTGTAGAATAATTTACATTACAAAATATATCTTATATTAAGAACAAAAGAGTAATATGAATTTCATATATTTATTTTCAATCCTTAATATAACAATTAAATAACTAATTTATAGATATTATACAAATTACTTAAATTAGTTATACTTAACAAATATATATTAAGTTTTCTAAACTTATAAATTATAAATTTAAATTATAGCCACATATACTAGTAAATTTCAAGAAGCACAGGAAGCTGTGGATAATGTACTTTGCAATATATGTGACTCTACTATTGCACCTTATATTTTTGTTCAATTTTGTGCAAACTTAATTTGATAATTATCTCAAATTTGGTAAATAAAATTAAGCACACATAATATAAAATCATGACATTTGTTACATATATGGGAGAATACCCCTTTTCTCTTATTGTGGTAGTTATAATTCGCTTAATTTGACTTTAAATTCTATAAGTAATTATATCCATACATAAATAATACTACCTTCGGTCTTTAATATAGTATTTTGTTTGACTTTTATTTTAGTCCTAAATATAAACCCCAATCCACTTTGTCTCTAATATTTATATATTTTTTTCAAGATATTTCTTCTAATAATGGTAGTTCTAGCCAATACATTTGATTAGTAAGATAATTTAGGAAAGATAACACCTATTTATGACAAATAACTAACTTAACTTCTTTCCTTAATTTTATCAAATTAGTCAACTAGCTCTTATAATTAGAACAAAAGGTAGTATTATAATAAAATTTATAACAATTTTTTACTGGTGACATGCATACACATTATAAATAATATGACTATTTTTTTTTTCAACTATGTATTTCTATAATTGCCAACAAATTTGGTTCATGTTTATCATTCATCTTTTTTCCCCCCATATACACCCGGAATCCTGACTAATTCCTTAAGAAATTACAAACCAAACTAATTCAGATTAGGTAATGATAGGACCCATATAGGTAGTGATCCTATCACCTATACTGCTGCGTTCCCAAAAAATTCCATAACTTTTAGTTAAATTAGAACAACTCCTATCAATTGATCTAAATGTTCATTGGTCATTCATCATTTTTTGTTAGCCTTATTTTGAATTAATTGGACGAAGAGACGAGGCAAAATAATGTATATTCCTAATTATAACTAGTCATATTTTGGCAAAAAAAAAAAAAGAAGAACTAGTCATATTTTTATTAGGTCATTATAATTTACTCGGGTAAGTTCAAGAATTTCAAAGAAGATTATACAAATATATAAAACCCATATACTTGTTGTCAATTATATCTTCAAAACTAAATTCAGTAACTATCAGGTTATTATAGATAAGTAAATTAAAATTCGTTGGAAAAAAAGTAAATTAAAATTATGCTTTGTATTCAAGTAGTCTTTAGACTTGCGTTCTGTGGCGTCTGAGATGGATGTGCTATATATGGCTTATCTATGTGATTCAACTCAATCCATTATTTGTTATGTTTATTATCCATGTGTATTAATAGTTCCATGATTATTTAACATATGCTTGGACTAATTTAAATGAACACCATCTCATAATAGGGCTTAAAGGACAAATGATTAAGGTACAAATTTGTTTAAAAAGTTTTCGCTCACAAATAATAGGTATAAATTTGTTTTGAAAGTTTAAAATTATAATAATATTTCTTATCGTTAAAAATATTAATAGTCTATTTTAACTATAAATGTTAGGTTTTTTTTAATAGTTGGGGATAACATTGTTATGATTTTAAACTTTTTGAGCAATTTTGCATTAAGAAAAATTTGAGTACCCAGCATTTATGAGTAAGAGTTTTCAGGGCAAATTTTTACCTTAACCTAACTTTTAAGCATGAATTTCAAAGAATTTTAAAGCATGCATATAATATATTTTAAGAAAAATAAGAGAAATTAAAAGTGCTTATTTGAGAATTTTATTAATCAAAGGATTTAATTTGAAGTACTGATAATACTTTCTGTGTACGAAATATTTACAGCTATGTATAAAAGCATATCAGGTTCTTCTAGGTAATAAAATTCAAATAATAAATCTTCACCAATTTCCCTCACTTGCGAGTTCAGAACTTTGTACTTTAAATAAAGTGAACACCATTTATATATGTATAAAGAAAGAAGACATATTCTTGGGATTAGGGTTATATCCATCTTCTATCCTTGTGCATTTTTCACTCTAATCCTAAATAGCGGGGGTTAATTGAAAAGTTTATTTTAATTCTAAATATAAGAATTCAATTTACTTTATCTTATAAATTTATAATTATTTTTCAAATAATTATATTGATTGCACATAATCAAAGAAGATTTTATCAAAGAAAGTAACTTTCAGTGCAAATGATGCAAGAGAGTATTTTAAAAAAATCAATACAAATTTATCATAAATAAATAAATTAAGTCATTTTCATAATCTCTACAAGTTTAGAAGCGGAAGAAAATATATAATAGTGTTTATTTTTTAACTATAGTAATTAATAATCCAAGTTAGCTTCTTTGTGAGTGTGAACATATTGGTTCTAAGTTCTGAGCCAAATCAGAAAAAGTAGTTGACAGATATGTATTTCTATTAATTAAGCATTTATATATTCACATAATATTCCGATCGATAAAGATTGAAGCAACTTTTGTGTTGGATTAGCTACAAAGCAAACATTGTATTAAAAAAAAAAAAGCTACGAAGCATACAAAATCAATAAATGGAGAATGAATCATGCATGCATAAGAAACTGGAAAAGCAATGAACTTAATTAAAACAATATATATATTTT